>NC_091232.1:11463083-11565583 GCF_040958095.1 Procambarus clarkii
TAACCAAGAGAATCCAAGGAAATCACATGCATGTAAAATGGTGTAAACTAAAAATAATAAAATAAAAATAAGAATGTGCCTCCATATAGAAAGGCTTCTTGTCAACGACAAGGTGATAAGCATAAAGCTTGAACTATTGTGATAACTTTTCACAATATAGGATGCAAGTCATGAGGGAGCAAACAAATTTAGTTCTCTAAAATGATGTCCCAATAGTGAGAAGGTGCTTGTGTCCAAGCCCTTGCAAGTTAAAACCAGGAGACAATGGGAAAACCATGTCTCACTCAAAATAGTGAAGCATCACATGGCACTGCGTAAAAAAAAAAAATGCAGGCCAATTAAAATTATTAGCTCCAAGAAGATATTATTGAAGCAAAAAAGCTTAAACCCAACCAGTCAAAGTCAGAACCTTAAAACCAGTGGGTAAAATGTCAGAGATTCAAAAGCTAAGCTTTATTACCAAACCTAGTTGGCATATTGAATCCTGTGGCACAGTAATTTGGTTCACAAGCAGCAATGCCTGGGTTTGATTCCCATGGTAGGACAAGACACTTGTTTCCTGAACATACGTAGCAGTAAACAGGTATACATGGAAGTACTGTACAGTACAGTACTCCTAAAAAACTGAGAATACCCTTGATACATCAAGGGGCCATTAAGTCAGTTCCCATCCAAAATGGCATGGGTTTGATTCCCAAGGCAGTACTGTATAAGACGTCATTATGCCTGTAATTCAGGCATTACAAAAATACCTGGCTTTGATTCCCATGGCAGGACGGACACTTGTTTCCTGTGAATACCTAGCAGTAAACACTTATATGGTACAGTACATGGAAGTACTGTACTCCTAAAAAAACGATACATCAGTGACCAATAAATCGGTTCACATCCGAAATGGCAAGAGTTTGGTTCCCATGGCAGGACAGACACTTGTTTCCCGTGAATACCTTGCAGTAAACACGTATATGGTACATGGAAGTACTGTACTCCTAAAAAAAGATACATCAGTGACCAATAAATCGGTTCACATCTGAAATGGCATGAGTTTGATTCCCATGGCAGGACCGACACTTGTTTCCTGTGAATACCTAGCAGTAAACACGTATATGGTACATAGAAGTACTGTACTCCTAAAAAAAGATACATCAGTGGCCAATAAATTGGTTCACATCTGAAATGGCATGGGTTTGATTCCCATGGCAAGACGGACACTTCTTTCCTGTGAATACCTAGCAGTAAACACGTATATGGTACATGGAAGTACTGTACTCCTAAAAAAAAAAAAAAAAACGAGAATACCCTCGATACATCAATGGCCAATAAATCGGTTCACATCCGAAATGGCATGGGTTTGATTCCTATGGCAGCTTATGACATTAATTCAGGCACATTAACCTTTACTCGTTGCCTTCATACACCTAACAGCACATAGGTACAAGTATGAAATTGTTCAATAAAACCCAAGAATTTCCTCAAGTTTCAACAATTAAGGATATGGGCATTCGTATCAGTTCACAACCGAAATAGCCTGGGTTTGACTCCCATGGCAGGACAGACACTTAATTATTCGGGCACACTACCTTTCACTCGGTGCCTATATACACTTAGCAATAAATAGATTTAATATGAAGTTACTCCCTAAAATCTGGGAAATGCCCTCATTGCCTAACAATTTTCATCACGGGCCATCAAGTCAGTTCACAACCAAAATGGTCTGGGTTTGATTCCCACGGCTGGACAAACACTTAATCGGGCACGTTTACCTTCACTCAGTGCCTATGTATACCTAGCAGCAAAAATGTCAATATGAAATTACTCCTCAGAACCTGAGAGTACCCGGAATGTTTAAAAATTATCATTCCCGGCCATCAAGTCAGTCGAAAACCGAAAGAGCATGGGTTTGATTCCCATGGCAGGATACGCACTTTATCAGACATGTTTACTTTCACTGGATGCCTGTGTACACCTAGCAGTAAGATGAAATTTTTTATGTAAAAAAACAAAATGCCCTCAATGTTTAAAAATTGGCAACTCGAGCAGTTTGTTTTAATACACACAAGCAATTATAGGAGTACATGTAAAATTGACATTTCAGTAATGAATGTAACAATAAATAAACATAATATTTACAAAGGTCAAGAAAGATTCCTACACATATCATACAAACTTTGACAATGGTCAGTAAAAGTGCAAAAGTAATAAACTTATTTACAACAGTAAACAATCATAGCATTTCATATTTAACAACATTTTGTGTAAAACATTAATATATAAAACATAGTAAGTACTCTATTGAGGTACATCATAAAAATTGTTACGTATAAAAGACATTGACAAAATTAGCTAACTAATAGTCTTAATTAAGTTGGCCATGGAATATGTACAGTAGTGTGACATTCCATGCTCAACAAAAATAGCTAACTAAGTCGCAAGTTGGCCATGGAATACCCTAACAACAATGTGATATTCCATGTTCACCGGCCCACCACGATGAGGTCTGCGACTATTGGGCCGGACCAGGGTTAATCGTCCGTCGAAAACACTGCTTCGACGTTACGTGGAACCCTAAACCACGCACCGAAGGTTACTTTGGGATTCCCGATGATAGCTAGGTTATCACCGTGAATCATGCTCGCCCGAAGGCGATATGCTGACGGCCACCCACAAGGAGTGACGGGGTTGGTGAAAATAAAAATTAATGCAAAACTTAAAATAAATTAATGGTTAAATAAACAGTAAAGAAAATAATAAGTGCCATACATGGATAACCAAGAGAATCCAAGGAAATCACATGCATGTAAAATGGTGTAAACTAAAAATAATAAAATAAAAATAAGAATGTGCCTCCATATAGAAAGGCTTCTTGTCAACGACAAGGTGATAAGCATAAAGCTTGAACTATTGTGATAACTTTTCACAATATAGGATGCAAGTCATGAGGGAGCAAACAAATTTAGTTCTCTAAAATGATGTCCCAATAGTGAGAAGGTGCTTGTGTCCAAGCCCTTGCAAGTTAAAACCAGGAGACAATGGGAAAACCATGTCTCACTCAAAATAGTGAAGCATCACATGGCACTGCGTAAAAAAAAAAAATGCAGGCCAATTAAAATTATTAGCTCCAAGAAGATATTATTGAAGCAAAAAAGCTTAAACCCAACCAGTCAAAGTCAGAACCTTAAAACCAGTGGGTAAAATGTCAGAGATTCAAAAGCTAAGCTTTATTACCAAACCTAGTTGGCATATTGAATCCTGTGGCACAGTAATTTGGTTCACAAGCAGCAATGCCTGGGTTTGATTCCCATGGTAGGACAAGACACTTGTTTCCTGAACATACGTAGCAGTAAACAGGTATACATGGAAGTACTGTACAGTACAGTACTCCTAAAAAACTGAGAATACCCTCGATACATCAAGGGGCCATTAAGTCAGTTCCCATCCAAAATGGCATGGGTTTGATTCCCAAGGCAGTACTGTATAAGACGTCATTATGCCTGTAATTCAGGCATTACAAAAATACCTGGCTTTGATTCCCATGGCAGGACGGACACTTGTTTCCTGTGAATACCTAGCAGTAAACACTTATATGGTACAGTACATGGAAGTACTGTACTCCTAAAAAAACGATACATCAGTGACCAATAAATCGGTTCACATCCGAAATGGCAAGAGTTTGGTTCCCATGGCAGGACAGACACTTGTTTCCCGTGAATACCTTGCAGTAAACACGTATATGGTACATGGAAGTACTGTACTCCTAAAAAAAGATACATCAGTGACCAATAAATCGGTTCACATCTGAAATGGCATGAGTTTGATTCCCATGGCAGGACCGACACTTGTTTCCTGTGAATACCTAGCAGTAAACACGTATATGGTACATAGAAGTACTGTACTCCTAAAAAAAGATACATCAGTGGCCAATAAATTGGTTCACATCTGAAATGGCATGGGTTTGATTCCCATGGCAAGACGGACACTTCTTTCCTGTGAATACCTAGCAGTAAACACGTATATGGTACATGGAAGTACTGTACTCCTAAAAAAAAAAAAAACGAGAATACCCTCGATACATCAATGGCCAATAAATCGGTTCACATCCGAAATGGCATGGGTTTGATTCCTATGGCAGCTTATGACATTAATTCAGGCACATTAACCTTTACTCGTTGCCTTCATACACCTAACAGCACATAGGTACAAGTATGAAATTGTTCAATAAAACCCAAGAATTTCCTCAAGTTTCAACAATTAAGGATATGGGCATTCGTATCAGTTCACAACCGAAATAGCCTGGGTTTGACTCCCATGGCAGGACAGACACTTAATTATTCGGGCACACTACCTTTCACTCGGTGCCTATATACACTTAGCAATAAATAGATTTAATATGAAGTTACTCCCTAAAATCTGGGAAATGCCCTCATTGCCTAACAATTTTCATCACGGGCCATCAAGTCAGTTCACAACCAAAATGGTCTGGGTTTGATTCCCACGGCTGGACAAACACTTAATCGGGCACGTTTACCTTCACTCAGTGCCTATGTATACCTAGCAGCAAAAATGTCAATATGAAATTACTCCTCAGAACCTGAGAGTACCCGGAATGTTTAAAAATTATCATTCCCGGCCATCAAGTCAGTCGAAAACCGAAAGAGCATGGGTTTGATTCCCATGGCAGGATACGCACTTTATCAGACATGTTTACTTTCACTGGATGCCTGTGTACACCTAGCAGTAAGATGAAATTTTTTATGTAAAAAAACAAAATGCCCTCAATGTTTAAAAATTGGCAACTCGAGCAGTTTGTTTTAATACACACAAGCAATTATAGGAGTACATGTAAAATTGACATTTCAGTAATGAATGTAACAATAAATAAACATAATATTTACAAAGGTCAAGAAAGATTCCTACACATATCATACAAACTTTGACAATGGTCAGTAAAAGTGCAAAAGTAATAAACTTATTTACAACAGTAAACAATCATAGCATTTCATATTTAACAACATTTTGTGTAAAACATTAATATATAAAACATAGTAAGTACTCTATTGAGGTACATCATAAAAATTGTTACGTATAAAAGACATTGACAAAATTAGCTAACTAATAGTCTTAATTAAGTTGGCCATGGAATATGTACAGTAGTGTGACATTCCATGCTCAACAAAAATAGCTAACTAAGTCGCAAGTTGGCCATGGAATACCCTAACAACAATGTGATATTCCATGTTCACCGGCCCACCACGATGAGGTCTGCGACTATTGGGCCGGACCAGGGTTAATCGTCCGTCGAAAACACTGCTTCGACGTTACGTGGAACCCTAAACCACGCACCGAAGGTTACTTTGGGATTCCCGATGATAGCTAGGTTATCACCGTGAATCATGCTCGCCCGAAGGCGATATGCTGACGGCCACCCACAAGGAGTGACGGGGTTGGTGAAAATAAAAATTAATGCAAAACTTAAAATAAATTAATGGTTAAATAAACAGTAAAGAAAATAATAAGTGCCATACATGGATAACCAAGAGAATCCAAGGAAATCACATGCATGTAAAATGGTGTAAACTAAAAATAATAAAATAAAAATAAGAATGTGCCTCCATATAGAAAGGCTTCTTGTCAACGACAAGGTGATAAGCATAAAGCTTGAACTATTGTGATAACTTTTCACAATATAGGATGCAAGTCATGAGGGAGCAAACAAATTTAGTTCTCTAAAATGATGTCCCAATAGTGAGAAGGTGCTTGTGTCCAAGCCCTTGCAAGTTAAAACCAGGAGACAATGGGAAAACCATGTCTCACTCAAAATAGTGAAGCATCACATGGCACTGCGTAAAAAAAAAAAATGCAGGCCAATTAAAATTATTAGCTCCAAGAAGATATTATTGAAGCAAAAAAGCTTAAACCCAACCAGTCAAAGTCAGAACCTTAAAACCAGTGGGTAAAATGTCAGAGATTCAAAAGCTAAGCTTTATTACCAAACCTAGTTGGCATATTGAATCCTGTGGCACAGTAATTTGGTTCACAAGCAGCAATGCCTGGGTTTGATTCCCATGGTAGGACAAGACACTTGTTTCCTGAACATACGTAGCAGTAAACAGGTATACATGGAAGTACTGTACAGTACAGTACTCCTAAAAAACTGAGAATACCCTCGATACATCAAGGGGCCATTAAGTCAGTTCCCATCCAAAATGGCATGGGTTTGATTCCCAAGGCAGTACTGTATAAGACGTCATTATGCCTGTAATTCAGGCATTACAAAAATACCTGGCTTTGATTCCCATGGCAGGACGGACACTTGTTTCCTGTGAATACCTAGCAGTAAACACTTATATGGTACAGTACATGGAAGTACTGTACTCCTAAAAAAACGATACATCAGTGACCAATAAATCGGTTCACATCCGAAATGGCAAGAGTTTGGTTCCCATGGCAGGACAGACACTTGTTTCCCGTGAATACCTTGCAGTAAACACGTATATGGTACATGGAAGTACTGTACTCCTAAAAAAAGATACATCAGTGACCAATAAATCGGTTCACATCTGAAATGGCATGAGTTTGATTCCCATGGCAGGACCGACACTTGTTTCCTGTGAATACCTAGCAGTAAACACGTATATGGTACATAGAAGTACTGTACTCCTAAAAAAAGATACATCAGTGGCCAATAAATTGGTTCACATCTGAAATGGCATGGGTTTGATTCCCATGGCAAGACGGACACTTCTTTCCTGTGAATACCTAGCAGTAAACACGTATATGGTACATGGAAGTACTGTACTCCTAAAAAAAAAAAAAAACGAGAATACCCTCGATACATCAATGGCCAATAAATCGGTTCACATCCGAAATGGCATGGGTTTGATTCCTATGGCAGCTTATGACATTAATTCAGGCACATTAACCTTTACTCGTTGCCTTCATACACCTAACAGCACATAGGTACAAGTATGAAATTGTTCAATAAAACCCAAGAATTTCCTCAAGTTTCAACAATTAAGGATATGGGCATTCGTATCAGTTCACAACCGAAATAGCCTGGGTTTGACTCCCATGGCAGGACAGACACTTAATTATTCGGGCACACTACCTTTCACTCGGTGCCTATATACACTTAGCAATAAATAGATTTAATATGAAGTTACTCCCTAAAATCTGGGAAATGCCCTCATTGCCTAACAATTTTCATCACGGGCCATCAAGTCAGTTCACAACCAAAATGGTCTGGGTTTGATTCCCACGGCTGGACAAACACTTAATCGGGCACGTTTACCTTCACTCAGTGCCTATGTATACCTAGCAGCAAAAATGTCAATATGAAATTACTCCTCAGAACCTGAGAGTACCCGGAATGTTTAAAAATTATCATTCCCGGCCATCAAGTCAGTCGAAAACCGAAAGAGCATGGGTTTGATTCCCATGGCAGGATACGCACTTTATCAGACATGTTTACTTTCACTGGATGCCTGTGTACACCTAGCAGTAAGATGAAATTTTTTATGTAAAAAAACAAAATGCCCTCAATGTTTAAAAATTGGCAACTCGAGCAGTTTGTTTTAATACACACAAGCAATTATAGGAGTACATGTAAAATTGACATTTCAGTAATGAATGTAACAATAAATAAACATAATATTTACAAAGGTCAAGAAAGATTCCTACACATATCATACAAACTTTGACAATGGTCAGTAAAAGTGCAAAAGTAATAAACTTATTTACAACAGTAAACAATCATAGCATTTCATATTTAACAACATTTTGTGTAAAACATTAATATATAAAACATAGTAAGTACTCTATTGAGGTACATCATAAAAATTGTTACGTATAAAAGACATTGACAAAATTAGCTAACTAATAGTCTTAATTAAGTTGGCCATGGAATATGTACAGTAGTGTGACATTCCATGCTCAACAAAAATAGCTAACTAAGTCGCAAGTTGGCCATGGAATACCCTAACAACAATGTGATATTCCATGTTCACCGGCCCACCACGATGAGGTCTGCGACTATTGGGCCGGACCAGGGTTAATCGTCCGTCGAAAACACTGCTTCGACGTTACGTGGAACCCTAAACCACGCACCGAAGGTTACTTTGGGATTCCCGATGATAGCTAGGTTATCACCGTGAATCATGCTCGCCCGAAGGCGATATGCTGACGGCCACCCACAAGGAGTGACGGGGTTGGTGAAAATAAAAATTAATGCAAAACTTAAAATAAATTAATGGTTAAATAAACAGTAAAGAAAATAATAAGTGCCATACATGGATAACCAAGAGAATCCAAGGAAATCACATGCATGTAAAATGGTGTAAACTAAAAATAAGAATGTGCCTCCATATAGAAAGGCTTCTTGTCAACGACAAGGTGATAAGCATAAAGCTTGAACTATTGTGATAACTTTTCACAATATAGGATGCAAGTCATGAGGGAGCAAACAAATTTAGTTCTCTAAAATGATGTCCCAATAGTGAGAAGGTGCTTGTGTCCAAGCCCTTGCAAGTTAAAACCAGGAGACAATGGGAAAACCATGTCTCACTCAAAATAGTGAAGCATCACATGGCACTGCGTAAAAAAAAAAAATGCAGGCCAATTAAAATTATTAGCTCCAAGAAGATATTATTGAAGCAAAAAAGCTTAAACCCAACCAGTCAAAGTCAGAACCTTAAAACCAGTGGGTAAAATGTCAGAGATTCAAAAGCTAAGCTTTATTACCAAACCTAGTTGGCATATTGAATCCTGTGGCACAGTAATTTGGTTCACAAGCAGCAATGCCTGGGTTTGATTCCCATGGTAGGACAAGACACTTGTTTCCTGAACATACGTAGCAGTAAACAGGTATACATGGAAGTACTGTACAGTACAGTACAGTACTCTTAAAAAACTGAGAATACCCTCGATACATCAAGGGGCCATTAAGTCAGTTCCCATCCAAAATGGCATGGGTTTGATTCCCAAGGCAGTACTGTATAAGACGTCATTATGCCTGTAATTCAGGCATTACAAAAATGCCTGGCTTTGATTCCCATGGCAGGACGGACACTTGTTTCCTGTGAATACCTAGCAGTAAACACTTATATGGTACAGTACATGGAAGTACTGTACTCCTAAAAAAGATACATCAGTGGCCAATAAATTGGTTCACATCTGAAATGGCATGGGTTTGATTCCCATGGCAAGACGGACACTTCTTTCCTGTGAATACCTAGCAGTAAACACGTATATGGTACATGGAAGTACTGTACTCCTAAAAAGCTTTGACTACCTTCGATACATCAAGAGCCATTAAATCAGTTCACATCCAAAATGGCATGGGTTTGATTGCCAAGGCAGTACTGTATAAGACATTAATTCAGGCATTACAAAAATGCCTGGGTTTGAGTCCCATGGCAGGACGGACACTTGTTTCCTGTGAATACCTAGCAGTAAACAGGTATACGGTACATGGAAGTATTGTACTCCTAAAAAAAAAACGAGAATACCCTCGATACATGAATGGGCAATAAATCGGTTCACACCCGAAATGGCATGGGTTTGATTCCCATGGCAGCGTATGACATTAATACAGGCACATTAACCTTTACTCAGTGCCTTCATACACCTAGCAGCAAATGGGTAACTATGAAATTACTCAATAAAACCCGAGAATATCCTCAAGTTTCAACAATTGAGGATATGGGCATTTGTGTCGGTTCTCAACCGAAATAGCCTGGGTTCGACTCCCATGGCAGGACAGATATTTATTCGGGCACACTACCTTTCACTTGGTGCCTATATACATTTACCAGTAAATAGATGAATATGAAGTTACTCCCTAAAATCTGGGAAATACCCTCATTGCCTAACAATTTTCATCATGGGCCATCAAGTCAGTTCACAACCAAACTGGTCTAGGTTTGATTCTCACGGCTGGACAAACACTTAATCCGGCACGTTTACTTTCACTCAGTGCCTATGTATACCTAGCAGCAAAAATGTCAGTATGAAATTACTCCTTAGAACCTGAGAGTACCCGGAATGTTTAAAAATTATCATTCCCAGCCATCAAGTCAGTTCAAAACCGAAAGAACATGGGTTTGATTCCCATGGCAGGATAGGCACTTAATCAGGCTTGTTTACTTTCACTGGATGCCTGTGTACACCTAGCAGTAAGATGAAATTTTTTATGTAAAAAAACAAAATGCCCTCAATGTTTAAAAATTTACAACTTGACCAGTTTGTTTTAATACACACAAGCAATTAAAGGAGCACATGTAAAAATTGACATTTCAGTAATGAATGCAACAAAATAATATCTTAATTACAAAACAAATTCAGCTGCAAATAATAAATAAATATAATATTTACAAAGGTAAAGAAAGATTCCTACACATATCATACAAACTTTGGCAATGTTCAGTAAAAGTGCAAAAGTAATAAATTTATACAACAGCAAACAATCTCAACATTTCATATTTAACAACAATTTCTGTTAAACATTAATATAATGTATAGTAAGTATTGCGATACATTACAAAAATTTTTATACGTATAAAACATTGATAAAATTAGCTGACTAATAGTCATAAGTTGGCCATGGAATACGTACAGTAATGTGATATTCCATGCTCGACAAAAATAGCTAACTAACAGTCGCAAGTTGGCCATGAAATACCCTAACAACAATGTGATATTCCATGTTCACCGGCCCACCACGATGAGGTCTGCGACTATTGGGCCGGCCCAGGGTTAATAGTCCGTCGAAAACACTAATTCGACGTTACGTGGAACCTTAAACCACGCACCGAAGGTTACTTTGGGATTCCCGATGATAGCTAGGTTATCACCGTGAATCATGCTCACCCGAAGGCGATATGCTGATGGCCACCCGCAAGGAGTGACGGGGTTGGTGAAAACAAAAATTAATGCAAAACTTAAAATAAATTAATGGTTAAATAAACAGTAAAGAAAGTAATAAGTGCCATACATTGATAACCAAGAGAATCCAAGGAAAACACATGCATATAAAATGGTGTAAACTAAAAATAATAAAATAAAAATAAGAATGTGCCTCCATATAGAAAGGCTTCTTGTCAACGACAAGGTTATAAGCATAAAGCTTGAACTATTGTGATAACTTTTCACAATATAGGATGCAAGTCATGAGGGAGCAAACAAATTTAGTTCTCTAAAATGATGTCCCAATAGTGAGAAGGTGCTTGTGTCCAAGCCCTTGCAAGTTAAAACCAGGAGACAATGGGAAAACCATGTCTCACTCAAAATAGTGAAGCATCACATGGCACTGCGTAAAAAAAAAACTGCAGGCCAATTAAAATTATTAGCTCCAAGAAGATATTATTGAAGCAAAAAAGCTTAAACCCAACCAGTCAAAGTCAGAACCTTAAAACCAGTGGGTAAAATGTCAGAGATTCAAAAGCTAAGCTTTATTACCAAACCTAGTTGGCATATTGAATCCTGTGGCACAGTAATTTGGTTCACAAGCAGCAATGCCTGGGTTTGATTCCCATGGTAGGACAAGACACTTGTTTCCAGAACATACGTAGCAGTAAACAGGTATACATGGAAGTACTGTACAGTACTCCTAAAAAACTGAGAATACCCTCGATACATCAAGGGGCCATTAAGTCAGTTCCCATCCAAAATGGCATGGGTTTGATTCCCAAGGCAGTACTCTATAAGACGTCATTATGCCTGTAATTCAGGCATTACAAAAATGCCTGGCTTTGATTCCCATGGCAGGACGGACACTTGTTTCCTGTGAATACCTAGCAGTAAACACTTATATGGTAGATGGAAGTACTGTACTCCTAAAAAAAACGATACATCAGTGACCAATAAATCGGTTCACATCCGAAATGGCAAGAGTTTGGTTCCCATGGCAGGACAGACACTTGTTTCCCGTGAATACCTAGCAGTAAACACGTATATGGTACATGGAAGTACTGTACTCCTAAAAAAACGATACATCAGTGGCCAATAAATTGGTTCACATCTGAAATGGCATGGGTTTGATTCCCATGGCAGCATAAGAAATTAATTCAGGCATTATGTGTTTGTAAAAAGCTTAAACCCAACCAGCCAGTCAGAACTTTAAAACCAGTTTGTAAAATGTCAAGAGATTCAAAAGCTAAGTTTTACCAAACCTAGTTGACACATTAATTCCTGTAGCACAGTAATTTGGCTCACAAGCAGCAATGCCCGAGTTTGATTCCCATGGCAGAACGGACACTTGTATCCTGTGAATACCTAGCAGTAAACAGGTATACATGCAAGTACTGTACTCCTAAAAAGCTGAGACTACCTTCGATACATCAAGAGCCATTAAATCAGTTCACATCCATAATGTCATGGGTTTGATTGCCAAGGCAGTACTGTATAAGACATTAATTCAGGCATTACAAAAATGCCTGGGTTTGATTCCCATGGCAGGACGGACACTTGTTTCCTGTGAATACCTAGCAGTAAACAGGTATACGGTACATGGAAGTATTGTACTCCTAAAAAAAAAACGAGAATACCCTCGATACATCAATGGGCAATAAATCGGTTCACACCCGAAATGGCATGGGTTTGATTCCCATGGCAGCGTATGACATTAATACAGGCACATTAACCTTTACTCAGTGCCTTCATACACCTAGCAGCAAATAGGTAACTATGAAATTACTCAATAAAACCCGAGCATATCCTCAAGTTTCAACAATTGAGGATATGGGCATTTGTGTCGGTTCTCAACCGAAATAGCCTGGGTTTGACTCCCATGGCAGGACAGATATTTATTCGGGCACACTACCTTTCACTCGGTGCCTATATACATTTACCAGTAAATAGATGAATATGAAGTTACTCCCTAAAATCTGGGAAATACCCTCATTGCCTAACAATTTTCATCATGGGCCATCAAGTCAGTTCACAACCAAACTGGTCTAGGTTTGATTCCCACGGCTGGACAAACACTTAATCGGGCACGTTTACTTTCACTCAGTGCCTATGTATACCTAGCAGCAAAAATGTCAGAATGAAATTACTCGTTAGAATCTGAGAGTACCCGGAATGTTTAAAAATTATCATTCCCAGCCATCAAGTCAGTTCAAAACTGAAAGAACATGGGTTTGATTCCCATGGCAGGATAGGCACTTAATCAGGCATGTTTACTTTCACTGGATGCCTGTGTACACCTAGCAGTAAGATGAAATTTTTTATGTAAAAAAACAAAATGCCCTCAATGTTTAAAAATTTACAACTTGACCAGTTTGTTTTAATACACACACAACCAATTAAAGGAGCACATGTAAAAATTGACATTTCAGTAATGAATGCAACAAAATAATATCTTAATTACAAAACAAATTTCAGCTGCAAATAATAAATAAATATAATATTTACAAAGGTAAAGAAAGATTCCTACACATATCATACAAACTTTGGCAATGTTCAGTAAAAGTGCAAAAGTAATAAATTTATACAACAGTAAACAATCTCAACGTTTCATATTTAACAACAATTTCTGTTAAACATTATATTAATGTATAGTAAGTATTGCGATACATTACAAAAATTTTTATACGTATAAAACATTGATAAAATTAGCTAACTAATAGTCATAAGTTGGCCATGGAATACGTACAGTAATGTGATATTCCATGCTCGACAAAAATAGCTAACTAACAGTCGAAGTTGGCCATGGAATACCCTAACAACAATGTGATATTCCATGTTCACCGGCCCACCACGATGAGGTCTGCGACTATTGGGCCAGACCAGGGTTAATAGTCCGTCGAAAACACTAATTCGACGTTATGTGGAACCTTAAACCACGCACCGAAGGTTACTTTGGGATTCCCGATGATAGCTAGGTTATCACCGTGAATCATGCTCACCCGAAGGCGATATGCTGACGGCCACCCGCAAGGAGTGACGGGGTTGGTGAAAATAAAAATTAATGCAAAACTTAAAATAAATTAATGGTTAAATAAACAGTAAAGAAAGTAATAAGTGCCAGACATGGATAACCAAGATAATCCAAGGAAAACACATGCATATAAAATAATGTAAACTAAAAATAATAAAATAAAAATAAGAATGTGCCTCCATATAGAAAGGCTTCTTGTCAACGACAAGGTTATAAGCATAAAGCTTGAACTATTGTGATAACTTTTCACAATATAGGATGTAAGTCATGAGGGAGCAAACAAATTTAGTTCTCTAAAATGATGTCCCAATAGTGAGAAGGTGCTTGTGTCCAAGCCCTTGCAAGTTAAAACCAGGAGACAATGGGAAAACCATGTCTCACTCAAAATAGTGAAGCATCACATGGCACTGCATAAAAAAAAACTGCAGGCCAATTAAAATTATTAGCTCCAACAAGATATTATTGAAGCAAAAAAGCTTAAACCCAACCAGTCAAAGTCAGAACCTTAAAACCAGTGGGTAAAATGTCAGAGATTCAAAAGCTAAGCTTTATTACCAAACCTAGTTGGCACATTGAATCCTGTAGTACAGTAATTTGGTTCACAAGCAGCAATGCCTGGGGTTTAATTTCCATGGCAGGACAGATACATGTTTCCTGTAAATACCTAGCAGTAAACAGGTATACATGGAAGTACCGTACTCCTAAAAAACTCGGAATACCCTTGATAGGGCCATTAAATCAGTTCACATCCAAAATGGCATGGGTTTGATTCCCATGGCAGCATAAGAAATTAATTCAGGCATTATGGGTTTGTAAAAAGCTTAAACCCAACCAGCCAGTCAAAACTTTAAAACCAGTTTGTAAAATGTCAAGAGATTCAAAAGCTAAGTTTTACCAAACCTAGTTGACACATTAATTCCTGTAGCACAGTAATTTGGCTCACAAGCAGCAATGCCCGAGTTTGATTCCCATGGCAGAACGGACACTTGTATCCTGTGAATACCTCGCAGTAAACGGGTATACATGCAAGTACTGTACTACTAAAAACTGAGAATACCCTCGATACATCAAGAGCCATTAAATCAGTTCACATCCAAAATGATATGGGTTTGATTCCCAAGGCAGTATAAGACATTAATTCAGGCATTACAAAAATGCCTGAGTTTGATTCACTTGGCAGGACAGAATTGTTTCCTGTGAATACCTAGCAGTAAACAGGTATATGGTACATGGAAGTACTGTACTCCTAAAACTCTGAGAATACCCTCGATACATCATTGGCCAATAAATTGGTTCACAACCTAAATGGCATGGGTTTGATTGCCATGGCAGTACACGACATTAATTCAGGCACATTAACCTTTACTCAGTGCCTTGATACACTTCGCAGCAAATAGGTAAATATGAAATTACTCAATAAAACCCGAGAGTATCCTCAAGTTTCAACAATTGAGGATATGGGCATTTGTGTCAGTTCACAACCAAAATAGCCTTGGTTTGACTCCCATGGCAGGACATACATTTATTCGGGCACACTACCTTTCAATCGGGGCCTATATACATTTAGCAATAAATAGATAAATATTAGGTTACTACCTAAAACTTGGAGAATGCCCTCATTGTTTACCAATTTTCATCATTGGGCCATCTAATCAATTTACAACCAAATTCCCCTGGGTTTGATTCCCATGGCTGGACAGACTTAATCAGGCATGCTTACTTTCTCCAAGTGCCTACGTATACTTAGCAACAAGTAGGTCAATATTAAATTACTCCTTAGAACCCGAGGAAATCCTCAATGTTTAAAAATTAACTTTCTCAACCATCAAGTTAGTCCAAAACCAAGAGAGTCTGGGTTTGATTCCCATGGCACTTAACCAGGAATGTTTACTTTCACTGGATGTCTCTGTACAGGTAGCAGTAATATGAAAGTATTGATGTAAACAAAACGCCCTCAATGTTTAAAAATTTACATCTTGGGCAGTTTGCTTTAATACACACAAGCCATTAATTAAAGGAGCACATGTAAAGTTCACATTTCTGTAATGAATGCAACAACAAATTAAATACCTTAATTGCAAAACGGCTTCAGCTGCAAATATTAAATAAACATAATTACATACAGTAATACAAACTTTGACAATGTTTAGTAAAAGTTCAAAAGTTGTAAATGCAGTATACCAATAAATATAGAGAACCAATAAATAAAGAGAACCAGAACCATAACCAGCTCAACATTTCATATTTACAATAATATATGTGAACCGTAAACATCATAGTAAATACAGACTTATAGTACAAGGATTTTTAGGTTCAAAGAAACTGACAAAATCAGGTAACTAATAGTCATAAGTTGGCCATGGAGTACCATTACAATAATGTGATATTTTATGTTCAACAAAATTAGTTAATATGTAGTCGCAAGTTGGCCATGGAATACCATTACAATAATGTGATTTTCCATGTTCACCAGCCCACCACGTTGAGGTCTGCGACTATGGGCTGGTCCAGGGTTAATCGTCCGCCGAAGCTCTGCTTAGACGCTCTGTGGAACCCTAAACCACGCACTAAATGTTACTTTGGGATTCACAATGATTGCTAGGTTATCAATTTGAATCATATTCCCCCAAAAGTGAAATGCTCGTACTGTATCATGCAGAAGGATTGACAGGTAAAAACAAAAATTAATGCACCAATTAAAGACAAATTACTGAGTAAATAAACAGAAAAGAAAATTATAAGTGTTATATTATGCCCGAAACGCATTGCGTAATAGTGGCTTTAGGCATTGTATGTACTAGCTCTATCTATATATCAATCCATTAATGTAACATCACTTGTATGTATATACCTTACCTGAATAAACATCTGAATCTGAATCTGAATTATAATATTACAATTACTTTATTAATAAAAGTATAAGTGTAAATTATAATTATAATTTATAATAAAAATTATAAATTACATGCATAGCTAAGAAAACTCTAGAGAATGAAATGCAAGTAAAATGGTATAAATTTAAAATTATTAAATAAATATGAAATTACCTTTTAAAATACTTGAGAATATCCTCATTGTTAAATTTTTTGTTATCATGAGTCACTGAATCGGATCACCACTGAAATATCCTGGGTTTGATTTCCCTGGCAGCACAGACATTAATTTAGGGACATTAACTTTCCCTCAGTGCCTATATACTCCTAACTGCAAATAGGTATATATGAAATTATTTCTTAGAACCTGAGAATACCTTCAAATGCTTAAAAATTTTCACCCTCGGCTGTCAAGTCAGTCTGAATCTTTTTACTGTACCTGCATGATAGTAAAACTGACCAATCCGAATAAGTTTGTGTCTGATTTCCATGGCACGACCGACACTTATTCACTTATTCAGGCACTTGTTTCCTTTCAAAGATTCCTCTGAATACATAGCAGTAAATAAGTATACAGGACACTTAAATAAAAACTGAGGATACTCTTGATACATTATTGGATATAAAATCATTTCACATCTGCGATGGCCATGTAAAGCCACTAACACGAATAGTGTTTTGGGGAGAAACAATTACTCCTTAATTAATTACTATATTACTCCTTAACATGAGAATATCCTTTTTATTTCAATTTTTTTATCATGGGCCACCGAATCAGTCCACAACTGAAATGGCCTGGGTTTCATTCCCATGGCAGGACAGACATTTATTTGGGCATGTTGACTTTCATATAGTGCATACATATACCTAGCTGCAAATAGGTATAGTATATGTATGAAATTACTTCTTAGAACCTGAGAATACCCTCAATGTTTACTTCTAAAAACTGAGGATACCCTTGATACATTATGGGCAGTCAAGTCAGTTCACATTCGAGATGGCCTGGGTTTGATTCCAATGGCTGGATTGACATTTATTTGTGCATGTTGATTTTCACACAGTGCCTTCATACATCCAGCGGCAAATAGGTTACATTACATTCTTGTACATTGAGGTACATTCACATTCTTGAGGTAAATATGAAATAACTCTTTAAAAATGGAGAATACCCAAAATTTTAAACTTACAACATGGGCTGTCGAGTCAGTTCACAGTCAAAATTTACAATTTAAAATTTTTATTCAAAAGAATGTGTGTACAAAGAACAAAGGAGTAATGTACAAATTGTAAGGACAGGAGTTACACAATCTATGAAGCCACTATTATGCAAAGTGTTTCGAGCAAAAACAAAATGAATAAAGAAATTTTGATTACAAAGGTTTGAGGGGGTGGGGGGGAAAGGGGGGGGGAAATAATAATGAAATAGCCTGGGTTTGATTTCCCATGGCATGAACGACAATTATTTGGGCGTGTTGACTGCAAGCATTGCCTTCACACACTTAGCAGTAAAGAGGAAAATATGCAATTACACTCCTTACAAACATGAGAATGCCCCTTTACTGTTTAACAATTTTCCTCATGGGCCATCCAGTGAGTTCAAGACCTAAATGGTCTGGGTTTGATTCCCACAGCAGGACGAGTATCCGTCTGTGCATGTAATTACCCAAGTGTTGTTACACACAGGGAACCTAACAAAATCAAGTCAAATAGGATAAATTTAAAATGATTATATAAAAATAAATATGAAAATATCAAGTTACTTCTTAACATGAGAATATCCTTATCGTTTATCAACTTTTATCGTTGGCCATCATAGTCTTTTCGACGTTTAGTCTGAGTGTGTTGGTTAACATCCTTAAGTGGACCTTTTTTAATTCGTTATTTACAACATTATTTAGCGTGTTAGGGTTGGGGTCTGAGTTAATGAAGGTAGTACTATCCACAACTAGTATATGTTTAAGAATGTGACACATTAGGCAAATCATTGATGTATATAAGAAATAGGAGAGGTCCTAGGATGCTGCCCTGTGGCACTCTATTTATTTATATATATACAAGAAGGTACATTGGGTTTGTGAGAATACATTGGATAGTACAGTATTTACATTCTTGTAAAGCCACTAGTACGCGCAGCGTTTCGGGCAGGTCCTTAATCTAGCAGATAATTTTAAGTAGGTAATTTCAATCAGAATTGATAAATGATAAAGATACATTACAAGAGAAAAATGAGATGAGAGAGATAAGTAAGTATATTAAAACACATTGTTATATTAAAGCTCTGATTGATTACATTGACAGCTTGATTAGTAATTTAAACAAGATTAATAGACACCATACAGCAGATTGACAGCACATATAAGACAGCAATGATCACAATGGTAAAGATGTTCAGAATGGGTACATAAAGATTGGGAGACTGGGTAGCAAAAGATACAGATAAACAAGATTTATAAACACCATACAACAGATTGGCAGCACATATAAGAAAACAGCAATGATCACAATGGTAAAGATGTTCAAATTGGGAACATAAAGGTTGGGAGATTGGGTAGCAATTGATACAGTGCAATTTTAAGGCAAAAAGTGAAAAACTATGAAGATGAAATTAGGTACTTTTTAGTATTGATTTTGAATGATGTAAAAGTTGGACAGCTTTTCAATTCAGTAGGGAGTGAGTTCCATAAACTGGGTCCCTTTATTTGCATAGAGTGTTTACACAGATTAAGTTTAACTCTGGGGATATCAAAGAAATATTTATTTCTGGTATGGTGATAATGGGTCCTATTACATCTGTCCAGGAAGAGTTTCAGACAAGGATTTGCATTTAAGAACAGGGTTTTGTAAATGTAGTTGACACAAGAGAATTTGTGGAGTGAGATTATGTTTAGCATGTTTAGGGAGTTAAACAAGGGGGCTGTGTGTTGTCTGAAAGCAGAATTTGATATTATTCTGATAGCAGATTTTTGCTGAGTGATGATGGACTTGAGGTGGTTTTCAGTGGTTGAACCCCATGCACAGATACCATAGTTGAGATAGGGATAGATTAGTGCATAATATAGAGAGATGAGAGCAGAGTTAGGAACATAATATCTGATTTTGGAGAGTATACCAACTGTTTTAGAGACTTTCTAAGTTATGTGTTGTATGTGGGTACTGAAGTTGAGTCTCTTGTCAAGGAATATGCCAAGAAACTTTCCATCATTTTCCTCATCATTTTCATTTCAGTGACCTCCTTCAAAAGCTGGAAAAACAGATCAATCTCCTTCAGATTCACCAAGCGGCTTCCGAAGACGACCAAGAGCAACAACAACTTCATGACTCCCTGATAATTAGCTCTACTGATCTACCTGATGAACAACAAGGTGAGAATTGCTGTAACATAGCCCACACCCTAATTAATTCAAAGATCAGTGTCAATGTTCAAATCAAATCGGCTATTAGGATAGATAAAAACAATCCCCGTAACAGTAGGAGAATGCTCATCAAACTTGCAAATCCCTCTGCGAAGTTTGACCTCATACAATCAGCTGCTAAGCAAAAAACCAACCTCTATATAAATGAGTGTCTTACAAAGCAGCGTGGATCCCTCCTCTTCAGGCTGCGTCAAATTCGCAAACAAAACCCTGGTCTTATCAAGCAGTGCTACACTATTAATGGTACGATTTTTGCGAAGAAGGAAAGTACAGGAAAAAGATATGAAATAAAATGTGACCAACAACTCCTGGCCTTCTTAAGTGATTGTGGTATATCTGAAAACCTGAACCCGACCAATGCCAGTACTTAAAATAACTCTTTCAGTGCCTGAGCCTAACCTAACTTAATCTAACTTTGTCTAAGGTGCTGTCTCTGCCTTACCATTTACCTAATGTTCTCTCATTCATATAATTTCCTAAATAATCAGTCAAGTCTCCATGCACTTATGCAAGCATCTACCTCAGTTTCATTGTAAAATTTTACTCTTAAATCTAATCTTACCCTATTCCATTTATATTTTAAATTTATTTGTATTGATCTATGTCATTTATTGAAATCAATTATTGATCTCATTTTTGTTCTTTTAATTAAGTTCATACTAATTATAGGTTAAAACTAAGCTAAATAAAATTTATTATCTTTAAGATTATTTTACTTTACAATTATCATTTGTCAAATTTTTTTATATATTCATCTTGACAGTCTCTACTGATTTTTTGTTCTCTCCACCAAACTTGTGTATCCTCCATGGCTATCTAGTGACCTTAATTCTACCTCTAATTGTTTCAATTCTTTTGCTTACTTGCATTTATTGTTGTGTTTTGCCATAATTATTCTCTAATTTTAGCAGACTCAATACTTTGTAAGCTCTTATTGTATTGTTATATTATTATATTGTTGTGTTTTGCTATAATTACTTTCTATTTTACAGCAGATTTAGTTTTCATCTGTTCCTGTAATTGCTTATCTTATTGTATCGTGACATTCTTATCTATATGCTTACTGATATTGATCCTGATCGAAATCTTCTGTCCCATATCCACACTAATCAGCACATTGATCATCATTATTGCAGGTATTACACAGCAAATCTTGCAAAAAACAAACTCCTAAATAGCACCTGCTTATCAGTTTACAATCAAAATGTTAGGTCACTTGGCAAACATTTTGATGATATAAATGCACTACTTACAGCACTAGGTACTAAATTATCTTTCATCATTTTACAGAAACTTGGATAAGTAATGACTATACCCAACTCTACAATTTAGCTGGTTATAAAGCCATTCATAACTGCAGGCCTAACAAAAAAGGTGGAGGTACAGCAATATATTACAAAGATACCTTCATTTGCAATAGTGTCATTAGTGATAGAGACGACTATTGTGAATATACCTTTGCCAAGTTCTCCAGTAAATCCCTTAAATCCTCCCTGATAATCGGTGCCATCTATAGATTTCCTAATACCAACATAGCTTTATTCTCTGACAATGTAAGGAATCTTATCATAAATAACAATCTCAACAAAAATCACATCATTCTGGGAGGTGATTTCAATATTGACCTGGGTCTTCAAAACAACCCTCAAGTTGACTATTTCCGTAACAGCATGCACTCCTGTATGCTAATCCCCACAATCACCAAGCCCACCCGAGTCACTCAAACATCTGCCACTACCCTGGATCACCTATGGACTAATATAACAGCTCCCCTTACATCTGGGGTAATTTATGACAGAACAACTGACCACTATCCTACTTTCCTCATAGAAAACATTGACACATCACCACCAGAAACCAAAAAACTTTCTTTATTATGCCACTTGTGAGCCACGGGTTATTTTTTCTTTTATCAGTTACTTGTTTGGTAAGGAGGGGACAGTGAGTGTTGTAGAGGCTTAGAGTTTTGGAGAGAAAGAGGTTAGTTGATGAGTTTATATCCTGTGAATTATTAAATTCAGATTCCCAGTTAATATTGTGAAGTGCATTAGAGAGATTGCCTAAAGCTGATTCACTATGTAGCCTGAATGAAAGTTTTTTGGTTTCAGGTGGTGATGTGTCAATGTTTGCTATGAGGAAAGTAGGATAGTGGTCAGTTCTGTCATAAATTACCCCAGATGTAAGGGGAGCTGTTATATTAGTCCATAGGTGATCCAGGGTAGTGGCAGATGTTTGAGTGACTCGGGTGGGCTTGGTGATTGTGGGGATTAGCATACAGGAGTGCATGCTGTTACGGAAATAGTCAACTTGAGGGTTGTTTTGAAGACCCAGGTCAATATTGAAATCACCTCCCAGAATGATGTGATTTTTGTTGAGATTGTTATTTATGATAAGATTCCTTACATTGTCAGAGAATAAAGCTATGTTGGTATTAGGAAATCTATAGATGGCACCGATTATCAGGGAGGATTTAAGGGATTTACTGGAGAACTTGGCAAAGGTATATTCACAATAGTCGTCTCTATCACTAATGACACTATTGCAAATGAAGGTATCTTTGTAATATATTGCTGTACCTCCACCTTTTTTATTAGGCCTGCAGTTATGAATGGCTTTATAACCAGCTA
Source organism: Procambarus clarkii (assembly GCF_040958095.1). Lineage (NCBI taxonomy): Eukaryota > Metazoa > Arthropoda > Malacostraca > Decapoda > Cambaridae > Procambarus > Procambarus clarkii. Next base: position 11,485,930 of record NC_091232.1, read on the forward strand.
AATTGAAGAGTTGGGTATAGTCATTACTTAGCCAAGTTTCTGTTAAAATGATGAAAGATAATTTAGTACCTAGTGCTGTAAGTAGTGCATTTATATCATCAAAATGTTTACCAAGTGACCTAACATTTTGGTTGTAAACTGATAAGCAGGTGCTATTTAGGAGTTTGTTTTTTGCAAGATTTGCTGTGTAATACCTGCAATAATGATGATCAATGTGCTGATTTGTGTGGATATGGGACAGAAGATTTCGATCAGGATCAATATCAATAAGCATATAGATAAGATAATGTCACGATACAATAAGATAAGCAATTACAGGAACAGATGAAAACTAAATCTACTGTAAAATAGAAAGTAATTATAGCAAAACACAACAATATAATATAATAAGAGCTTACAAAGTATTGAGTCTGCTAAAATTAGAGAATAATTATGGCAAAACACAACAATAAATGCAAGTAAACAAAAGAATTGAAACAATTAGAGGTAGAATAAAGGTCACTAGATAGCCTTGGAGGATACACAAGTTTGGTGGAAAGAACAAAAAATCAGTAGAGACTGTCAAGATGAATATATAAAAAAAAAATTGACAAATGATAATTGTAAAGTAAAATAATCTTAAAGATAATAAATTTTATTTAGCTTAGTTTTAACCTATAATTAGTATGAACTTAATTAAACGAACAAAATGAGATCAATAATTGATTTCAATAAATGACATAGATCAATACAATTAAATTTAAAATATAAATGGAATAGGGTAAGATTAGATTTAAGAGTAAAATTTTACAATGAAACTGAGGTAGATGCTTGCATAAGTGCATGGAGACTTGACTGATTATTTAGGAAATTATATGAATGAGAGAACATTAGGTAAATGGTAAGGCAGAGACAGCACCTTAGACAAAGTTAGATTAAGTTAGGTTAGGCTCAGGCACTGAAAGAGTTATTTTAAGTACTGGCATTGGTCGGGTTCAGGTTTTCAGATACTGTATACCACAATCACTTAAGAAGGCGCTAAGGCGCTCTATCACTAAGATAGGATCGGTGTCTGTATTTATGTCTGCCTGTGTCTATCTTTGTATGTCTGAGTCTGTGTATGTTTGTCTGTCTGACAGACACAGACAGTGTGCACTCACCAAGTTGTTTGAAGGGTTTTAGCTTTTGGTCCTGCCTCTCTACCGTCAATCTACTGGTGTTCAGATTCCTGAACTTCTCGAGCTCTATCATATCTACATATGAAACTGTGTATGGAGTCAGCCTCCGCCACATCACTTTCTAGAAGAGAGTGTGTATTAACCTAGTTGTGCTTGCGGGAGTCGTGCTCTGGCTCTTTGGCCGCGCCTCTTAACTGTCAATCAATCAACTGATTATTTCCCCTCCCCCCACACATACCCAGGAAGTAGCTTGTAGCAGGTGTCTAACTCCCAGATACCTATTTACTGCTAGGTGAACAGGGCATCTGGGTGAAAGAAACTGCCCATTCGTTTCCGCCTCCTGCCGGGTCGACGACCATGCCGCGGGGACGCTAAGCTTCGGAAGCACCTCAAGGTATCCTCCGGGGATCGAACCAGGACCCTTAGGACTATGAATCCGAGTGCTATACACTCAGCCGTCAGGCCCCTTATGTGTCTGTCTGTGGCAAATTATTCGCACACCCTCCGTCACTATGTGATGGAGTGCGAAAAGATACGTGAATTTAGAGACAATTCTATAACCAATGTTCCAGCGATGTGTCAATATTTCATTCAAAATGATCTGCTACCAGAAATTTTAGCCAAATATCCCCAGTTTGCTAACTGTAGGTAGTAACTAAGTGATTGTAACCTATCCACCGCTGCCCACTGGATGGGGGGCGGTGTGCAGGACAAACATATAAATTTTGACACTAGCTCTCCACATATGTTAGTTGCTTAATTTAGAACCTGTACTTGAGGTCGATCTCGAACCCATTGTTGATGTGATGACTTATATTGAATTTTGTAACTAGCTCATCAAGATTGTAACTTGCTTAGCTAAATTAATTGTGGGGTTCAGTCCCTGAGCCCATTATGTGCCTCTGTAACCCTTTCCACTACCGCCCACAAGATGGGTATGGGGTGCATAATAAATGAACTAAACTAACTAACTGTCTGTGGCTGCTAGTGTCCGTCTGTCTATGTCTGTGTCTGTCTGTGTGTGTCTGTCTCTGTATCAGTCTGTCTGTGTCTATGTCCGTGTGTCTGTATGTGTCTGTCTCTGTGTGCTCACCTATTTGTGCTTGCGGGGGTTGAGCTCTGGCTCTTTGGTCCCAAGTGTCTGTGTGTGCCTCTGTGTCAGTCTCTGAGTTTGTCTGTGTCTGTCTCTGTGTCTGTCTGTGAGTGTGTCTGTATGTGTGTGTCTGTATGTGTGTGTCTGTGTGTCTGTCTGTCTGTGTGTCTGTCTGTGTGTCTGTCTGTGTGTCTGTCTGTGTGTCTGTCTGTGTGTCTGTGTGTCAGCCTCTGTGTCTGTCTGTCTACCTTTGTGTCAGCCTCTGTCTGTCTCTGTACTCACCTATTTGTACTCACCTATGTGTCTGTGTGTGTCTGTCTCTGAGTCTGTCTGTGTCTGTCTCTGAGTCTGTGTCTGTCTGAATTTGTCTCTGTGTCTGTCTGTGTCTGTGTCTGTCTGTGTCTGTTTCTGTCTGTGTCTGTTTATGTCTGTCTCTGAGTGTCTCTCTGTCTCTGAGTCTGTCTGCGTGTCTGTCCGTGTCCGTGTCTGCCTGTGTCTGTCTCTCCCTGTCTGTCTGTGTACTCACCTATGTGTCTGTGTGTGTCTGGCTCTATCTCTGTCCGTCTGTCTATGTGTCTGCCTCTGTCCGTGTCTGTTTCTGTGTCTGCCTCTGTGTCTGTCTCTGTCTGTTTCTGTCTGTCTCTGTGTCTGTTTCTGTCTGTCTGCCCCCGTGTTTGTTTATGTGTCTGTTTTATGTGTTTCTGTCTGTGTCTGTCTGTTTCAGTATGTGTCTGTCTGTCTGTGTCTGTCTGACTGTCTGTCTCTATCCCTGTCTGTGTCTGTCTCTATCCCTGTCTGTGTCTGTCTCTATCCGTCTGTCTGTCTTTGTCTGTCTATCCCTGTCTGTCTGTCTCTTATGTCTGTGTGTAATTACCTAAGTGTAATTACCTAAGTGTAGTTACAGGATGAAAGCTACGCTCGTGGTGTCCCGTCTCCCCAGCACTAAAATAATAATGGGCTTGACCTGGAGACCGTCAGGACTCCGGCTGTCGTCCCCACAACCTGACCACGACTCTGCGTGTGTGTCTGTCTCTTGCGCGCGTGTGTCTGTCTCTTGCGCGCGTGTGTCTGTCTCTTGCGCGCGTGTGTCTGTCTCTTGCGCGCGTGTGTCTGTCTCTTGCGCGCGTGTGTCTGTCTCTTGCGCGCGTGTGTCTGTCTCTTGCGCGCGTGTGTCTGTCTCTTGCGCGCGTGTGTCTGTCTCTTGCGCGCGTGTGTCTGTCTCTTGCGCGCGTGTGTCTGTCTCTTGCGCGCGTGTGTCTGTCTCTTGCGCGCGTGTGTCTGTCTCTTGCGCGCGTGTGTCTGTCTCTTGCGCGCGTGTGTCTGTCTCTTGCGCGCGTGTGTCTGTCTCTTGCGCGCGTGTGTCTGTCTCTTGCGCGCGTGTGTCTGTCTCTTGCGCGCGTGTGTCTGTCTCTTGCGCGCGTGTGTCTGTCTCTTGCGCGCGTGTGTCTGTCTCTTGCGCGCGTGTGTCTGTCTCTTGCGCGCGTGTGTCTGTCTCTTGCGCGCGTGTGTCTGTCTCTTGCGCGCGTGTGTCTGTCTCTTGCGCGCGTGTGTCTGTCTCTTGCGCGCGTGTGTCTGTCTCTTGCGCGCGTGTGTCTGTCTCTTGCGCGCGTGTGTCTGTCTCTTGCGCGCGTGTCTGTCTCTTGCGCGCGTGTCTGTCTCTTGCGCGCGTGTGTCTGTCTCTTGCGCGCGTGTGTCTGTCTCTTGCGCGCGTGTGTCTGTCTCTTGCGCTCGTGTGTCTGTCTCTTGCGCGCGTGTGTCTGTCTCTTGCGCGCGTGTGTCTGTCTCTTGCGCGCGTGTGTCTGTCTCTTGCGCGCGTGTGTCTGTCTCTTGCGCGCGTGTGTCTGTCTCTTGCGCGTGTGTGTCTGTCTCTTGCGCGTGTGTGTCTGTCTCTTGCGCGTGTGTGTCTGTCTCTTGCGCGTGTGTGTCTGTCTCTTGCGCGTGTGTGTCTGTCTCTTGCGCGTGTGTGTCTGTCTCTTGCGCGTGTGTGTCTGTCTCTTGCGCGTGTGTGTCTGTCTCTTGCGCGTGTGTGTCTGTCTCTTGCGCGTGTGTGTCTGTCTCTTGCGCGTGTGTGTCTGTCTCTTGCGTGTGTGTCTGTCTCTTGTGTGTGTGTCTGTGTGTCTGAGTGTTATTAACTGCAAGAAATTTCATAAAAACAAAATTTAGCAGTTTCGTGCCTCATATTGGTTCTTAATTACCTATGACTTTTGATAATTATAAACATAATGTTCGCAGTAGTCAGTTTCAACTCAACAAAAAGTAGTTCTTCATTTTCCTGCTCTTTCTGCCTTGCGTCGCACACTGTTTCCCGCGTCAACTGCCCCCCAGCCCGAGTCGAGACGCCCCGTCATGTCCGTCATCTCTCCTGTCAGGGCTACCAGTTTACCCTGTCGATATTCCTTCCAGGGCCGTCCGCTTGCCCCGTCCTCTCTCTACCCAGCCCGCCAACTTGTCCCGTCAACTTTCTACCGGCTCCATCCCCTTCCTCGTCAACACTTGCCAGGGCCTCCATTTTGCCCCGTCAACTTTCCCGCCCAAAGCCACCAGTTTGCTGTCAACTCTTCCACCATGGCCGCCGAGACCTTAATGGCCCATCAACTCTCCCGTCACGGTCGCCAGTTTGATCCGTCAACACCTTTTAGCGCCGCCAGCTAGCCCCACCAACTCCTTTACGGCCGCCAGCTTGCCCAGCCATTCTCTTGTCACAGCCACCAGCTTGCCCCGTTTCCCGCCATGACCGCCAGCAATTGCCCCGTTTCCCGCCATGACCGCCAGCTTGCCCCGTTTCCCGCCATGATCGCCAGCTTGCACCGTCTCCCGCCATGACCGCCAGCTTGCCCCGTTTCCCGCCATGGCCGCCAGCTTGCCCCGTTTCCCGCCATGGCCGCCAGCTTGCCCCGTTTCCCGCCATGGCCGCCAGCTTGCCCCGTTTCCCGCCATGGCCGCCAGCTTGCCCCGTTTCCCGCCATGACCGCCAGCTTGCCCCGTTTCCCGCCATGACCGCCAGCTTGCCCCGTTTCCCGCCATGACCGCCAGCTTGCCCCGTTTCCCGCCATGACCGCCAGCTTGCCCCGTTTCCCGCCATGACCGCCAGCTTGCCCCGTTTCCCGCCATGACCGCCAGCTTGCCCCGTTTCCCGCCATGACCGCCAGCTTGCCCCGTTTCCCGCCATGACCGCCAGCTTGCCCCGTTTCCCGCCAGCACCGCCAGCTTGCCCCGTTTCCCGCCAGCACCGCCAGCTTGCCCCGTTTCCCGCCATGACCGCCAGCTTGCCCCGTTTCCCGCCATGACCGCCAGCTTGCACCGTCTCCCGCCATGACCGCCAGCTTGCACCGTCTCCCGCCATGACCGCCAGCTTGCACCGTCTCCCGCCATGACCGCCAGCTTGCCCCGTTTCCCGCCATGACCGCCAGCTTGCCCCGTTTCCCGCCATGACCGCCAGCTTGCCCCGTTTCCCGCCATGACCGCCAGCTTGCCCCGTTTCCCGCCATGATCGCCAACTTGCACCGTCTCCCGCCATGACCGCCATGACCACCAGCTAGCAGTTACAAACCCAAAAGATTTCAACTTAAGATTCAACAGAGCAGAAGTTGTTAAACACATGGTTCAAAATCTTACTTACTTTATACGAGTCGTAAGTACTCATACTCCGTCCAAGTAAAACTGGAACAAGCAACACTTAGTGGGCCAGCCAGAGACTTAGGGCCCGCGCAGGAATATCCCTGCAAAAAAAAAAAAAAAATAGGCTTATCATAGGTACCAATATGACTTCAAAAAATGTCAACAGCTTAATTGGTTTTACCTTACATATGAATAGCTAGACACAACAGCCTAATTGAAAAGATAAGGATTTTGTCGTATTTATTTATATAAAAACGGCAAATCACAAAAACACAAGGTACTTACGAGTGATATTTGTCCGGGTGCACAGAAGGGAATACTATAAAAGATCACTCAAATATATCAAAATTCGGAGAGATATACAACTGTTGATGGTTGTCCGCCGTCGGACGGACTCTGTAAGCCTAAAACTCCACCGTCAGTATACCAAGGGTCACTTATGCTCACTGCTCCCTTGCTTATGTTATATGTAAACCGCTGAATATTATCCTGGGGGCCTCACTAGCAAAGGCACAATAAGACAATATGCTAATATTATTGACGGAAGGTCAACAAGAGGTATAGACAGCAAGAGACTCACCTGCAGCAACCAGTCCGTTCGGAGGCACGACGGCGAATGAAGACGAGATTCGCGGTTCCCGGGTCAGACGTCGCAGCCTCGCGGATTAATACATTCGAGGAAGCTACTATCAAATATAATATTTTAAAATGGTTACATAAAATCTATTTCAAAATCTGATACAACAAATGTTTTGGGCTAAAACTTTATTGCTACAAATATTATTTTATATGATTTTTACTCGCATATTATTTCATTTTGGCATGTCATTTGATATAGATAATTAAGTGCAACAATTTATATACAAGCAGAATTTAGTACAGATTTACGCCTCATATTTGTTATTAATTACCTAGAAATTAAAAATTTAATCTGTGACTGTTTCGATCATTATAAACATAATGACCGCAGTATTCAGTTTCAAGTCTACACAAAGTAGTACCTAATTTTCCCGCTTTTCTACCTTGCGTCGCCGACCATGTTTCCCGCGTCAACTAGCTGCCCCCCAGCCCGGGGGCCGCGACGCCCCGTCATGTCACCTCTCCCGTCAGGGCTACCAGTTTACCCCGTCGATACTCCCTCCAGGGCTGTCCACTTGCCCCATCGTTTCTCGAACCAGCTTGCCAGCTTGTCCTGTCAATTTTCTAGCTACCGACTCCCTTCCCCTTCTTCATCAACAGTTGCCAGGGCCGCCATTGTGCCCCCGTCAAAACCACCAGATTGCCGTCAGTTCTTCTACCATGGCCGCCGTGAACTTGCACTGTCAGCTCTCCCGCCACGGCCGCCAGCTTGCTCCGTCAACTGGTGCTATACAGCCTTCCTGGCTTGGTCCTTCCTTTGATAATTACTTACTTGCCCCGTCAAATCTCCCGCCTGGGCGGCCATATTTCCGTTCCTTGTAAATTCTCCTACCAGGGCCTCTAGCTTACCCCGTCTTTCCCTCTAGGGCTGCAAGCTGTCCCGTCAACTCCTTTTACGGCTGCCAGCTTGCCCCGTCAACTCCTTTTACGGCTGCCAGCTTGCCCCGTTAACTCCTTTTAGGGCTGCCAGCTTGCCCCGTCTCTCCCGTCATCGCCGCCAGATTGCCCCATCAACTCTCCTGTCATTTTCTCCGTCAACTTTCCCACTAGAGCCATCACTGCCGCCAACTCTCCCTCCAGGGCCGCCATTTGCCCTGTCAGGGCCGCCAGCTTGGCCCATTAATTCTGTCAATACCACCAGCTTGGCCCGTTAATTCTGTCAATACCACCAGCTTAGCCCGTTAATTCTGTCAATACCACCAGCTTGGCCCGTTAATTCTGTCAATACCTCAAACTTGGTCCGTTACCTCTGTCAAAATTCCACCAGCTTGGCCCGTTAACTGTCAAAATTCCACCAGCTTGGCCCGTTAACTGTCAAAATTCCACCAGCTTGGCCCGTTAATTCTGTCAATACCACCAGCTTGGCCCATTAATTCTGTCAATGCCACCAGCTTGCCCTATTTCTCCCGCCAGTTTGCCGTAATCTCCCCTGCCAGCTTGCCCCGTCAGTTCTCCTGTCAAGGAGAACATCCTGACACCTTCCAAGTGCTATATAGTCATAATGGCTTGGCCCTTTTCCCTGATAATTCCCGTTCCGTCCCGTCGGCTCTCCTAGTCACTGCCTCAAGCTTGCCCCCGTCAACTCCTGCTAAGGCCGCCAGGTTGTCCCGTCAATTCTTTTGTCAAGGGTACTGGCTTGCCCCTTTTCTCCCGCCAGGGCCGCCAGCTTGCCCTGTTAACACTTGCCAGGGCCGCTAGCTTACCCCGTTGACTATACTGTCAGGGTCGCCAGCTTAATGACCCGTTAACTCTCCTGCCAGACCCACCAGCTCGCCCCGTCAACTCTCCTGCCAGGACCACAGCTTAGCCTGTCAACACTTTTGCCATGCTGGCCAGCTTGCTCCACAAACTCTCCACCAGGGCCAGCCCGTCCTCCTGTCAGCTCTCCCGCTAAGACCACCATTTTGCCTGATAACTCGTCAGGACCACCAGCTGGTCCGGCTGTTAAGCCATTTTCTTCCCCGTCATATTTTTCCCGAGGACCGCCTAGCTTGCCCCGTCAACCCTACTGCTAGTGAGGCATTTTGCACCCACAAATTTCTCGCCAGAGCCGCCCATCCCGTGGTGACAAGAATGTTGGTCAAATGTAGTCTCCGTGGTGTAGTGGTAAGACACTCGCCTAGCGTTCCGCGAGCGCTATGTCATGGGTTCGTATCCTGGCCGGGGAGGATTTACTGGGCGCAATTCCTTAACTGTAGCCTCTGTTTAACGCAACAGTAAAATGTGTACTTGGATGAAAAAACGATTCTTCGCGGTAGGGGATCGTATTCCTGCCCGAAACGCTACGCGTACTAGTGGCTGTACAAGAATGTAACAACTCTTGTATATATCTAAAAAAAAAAAAAAAAAAAAAAAAAAAAAAAAAAAAAAAAAATACTTATCTTCCTAGCCTAAGCAGAGTAGAACTTGCACCCTGAAGCATTTCACAAATGATAAGTCATTACTATACGAATCCTAGCATTTATTCAGTTATTACCTTATGTATCTTAACATACATACACACACTAGCACCCACACACTAAATAATATTGTCAATAATGAATTAAAAAAAAGTCCACTCATGGATGTCAACCAACAAACTCACACTAACAATGAAAAAGACTTACTACTACATTGTATTTGGTAGTAAATCATCAAATCAAATTCAACTTCAGAAAGAAAGACAAGAAAATACATATCGAAGGGATAGAGTAGCTTAGGCTATTTCTACCCCCCCCCCCCTCCTTTCTTCTATGATAATCTTCCGCTGTCATGTAAACAATCCTAGCCTTGAAATAGCCAGCATTTCTGCATCATCTTTTAATCTTCACGCAGTATTATCAATGACAACATAAAACTAGCGTGACCAAACGATTTGCATTAGGAAGGACACCATCCTTCGTCCTTCGCCACCTCAAGAAGGTCGTTAATTTGTTCCTTTTTGGGGTCTGTTAAAAAATAATTATAAAGGTACATAGGCTACTTCCTTTAGTCTGTGAAGTTAATTTTGTTACCATATGCTATTCCAACGAAAGCAGATTAATTAATTTCTTCCAATTCTTTATTTTACTCTATGAATGCATGCATATAATATATACAGTACGATTAAAAAATACTTTAGAAAAAAATATCACAAAATAGCATTCATAACATTATTATACTTGACAAATAAAGAATAAATAAACAATAAACAAACTAAATGTGTGGTATGGTCATCATAAACAATTCTCTTAAATATATTTGTATATTTTCATGAACATTTTATATATTTGAACCCATCATAAAATATGTTTGATTTAGTTTAAGTCATCAGGCTTAAGACTTTAGTAATTAATTGGTCAAATAGTAGAATTTGGGATTTCGCGTATTTTGCATATTATAATGAAGTAAAAATGCATATTCATTATATATATAGAATATATGCCTATTTCTGTCAGACTACGAAGGATGTATTAAGACAGTAATTTTGATAAGTACTTTCGTATTTAATAATACATCTTCAGAAGGATCGTGATCGTGATTTACACACACACACGTAGCAGAATCTGATAAAAATATTATTCACACATGTACATATACACACATATAGCTGTGTGCTATATGTACTAGTCGATGACAAGAAGAGAACAAACGCACTGCATACAGCATCCTGCAGTGTCTGGGCTGCTGCCCTTGGCTTCATGAGCTGCCTGAACTCACAAATCCACTGTATATGTGGCATCTTGTATGACTGATCCAAAGTTACCCCTAGAGTGGGATAGACATCACAACTACCACCCTTGAACCAGGAGGCAGTTCAACACCACCCTTGAACCGGGAGGCAGTTTATTAAGTGAAGAGAAGTTTGAGGAGTCTCAACAGGTGCACTGTAGCATAATTTGAGGATTATTTGAGGTAGTCTCCGTGGTGTAGTGGTAAGACACTCGCCTGGCGTTCCGCGAGCGCTATGTCATGGGTTCGTATCCTGGCCGGGGAGGATTTACTGGGCGCAATTCCTTAACTGTAGCCTCTGTTTAACGCAACAGTAAAATGTGTACTTGGATGAAAAAACGATTCTTCGCGGCAGGGGATCGTATTCCAGGGACCTGCCCGAAACGCTACGCGTACTAGTGGCTGTACAAGAATGTAACAACTCTTGTATATATCTCAAAAAAAAAAAAAAAAAAATTTCTAGGTACATTGTAGTAACATTTGCGTTCAACATAACAACCATGATATAAGATGATGACAGTGAATACAACGGTGAAGTTGTATGGGCTAGGCAAATATTTTTGGGAAGTGGGTAGCACAAGATATAGTGCGAGTTTGAAGCACTAAGTAGGAAACTATTAGGATGAAATTAGGTACTTTTTGGTTTTACTTTTGAATAAGGGGTAGGTTGGACAGTTTTTTTAATTCGTTAGGGAGTGAGTTCCATAGACTGGGTCCCTTTATTTGCAAAGTGTTTACACATATTTAATTGGATTCTAGGGATATCAAAGTTATATTTATTTCTGGTGTGGTGATTATGGGTTCTATTACATCTGTCAAGGAAGAGTTTTAGATCAGGATTTGCATCTAGGAACACGGTTTTGTATATGTAAATGGCACAAGAAAATGTATGGAGTGAGTTTATGCTTAGCACTTTCAGAAATTTAAACAGGGGGCTGTTTGTTGTCTGAAAACAGAGTTTGTTATTGTTCTGATGGCAGATTTTTGCTGGGTGATGATGGGCTTGAGGTAGTTTGCAGTGGTTGAACTCCATTCACAGATACTGTATGTAAGATACGGATAGATTAGCGCATAGTATAATGAGAGGAGAGCAGAGTGGGGAACGTAATATCTAATTTTAGAGAGTATACCGATCGTTTTTGAGACTTTTTTTAGTTATGTGTTGAATGTAGATGCTGAAGTTAAGTCTCTTGTCTATGTATAGACCAAGGAACTTTATATCATTTTTATTGCTAATGTTAACATTGTGTATCTGAAGCTGAATTGCATTTGTTGATTTACTTCCAAATAAGATGTAGTATGTCTTTTTTATGTTTAGTGAGAGTTTGTTGGTTGACATCTATAAGTGGGCTTTTTTAATTCATTATTTACAACATTATTTAATGTGTGGGGGTTGGGGTCTGGGTAGATGAGGGTAGTATCATCAGCAAATAATATAAGTTTAAGAATGTTAGAGACATTAGGTAGATCATTGATGTATAAAAGAAATAGGAGAGGTCCTAGGATGTTGCCCTGTGTCACTCCTACGGTTAATAGTAGTGGGAGCATTTATATAATTGATGGCTATATATTGGTGTCTGTCACCAAGATAGGATTGAATATAGTTCAGGGCAAGGCCTCGGATTCCATAATGGTGAAGTTTAAGTAAGAGGTGAATTATTGCTTACAGTATCAAAGGCCTTTCTCAGGTCAATGAAGAGGCCAATTGGGAACTAATTTTTGTCAAGGGCAGTGTAGATTATATCAAACTGATTAATAATTGCATCATTGATACTCTTTTTGGGAACGGAAGCCAAACTGGCAGGGATTTAGTATTCAGTTGAAATTGTTGAATATGTGGCATGTCATGTCTTGTGATTTGCCCCTCAAGAGAGAAAGTAACCTGTGGAATGTATATCTTCATCAAGTAATTTCTAATCTACGGTATTTAAAATACAGGAGTATCTTTCAAATATTTATTAAACAATTTAGCATGTAATTTTTGTTGTAAACACTGGTGAAGCAGTCATCGCTTGTATTCACTGAAATAAAATTAAATATTAAAATATTCGAGGACAGTGCAATGAATATTAATAAGGGAAGAATCAGGTTCAAAGGTCAAGGATAAAATATTGCTTGACATGACATGAAATACAGTATTACAATAAATCTGATGAATTATGATTTAAAATGTAACATCTTTAGTATTGTAAATAGTAAGAAAAGTAATTGAACATACAGGTCACAAAATGGTGAGGTCATTCATTTCCGTCATTAAATGGGCAATTTGTTTATTTACAAAAATATCAATATAAGGTAAAGTAATTCTTGGGAGAAAGCACTATGCCATTATGACTATATAATACTTGAAAGGGATACAAGAGTAAATATATAGGACAGGATGGAGGAAAAGTAAGTAATTATCAAAAGAAGGCACCAGACCGGGAAGGCTATGTAGCAAGGATAGAGGAAAAGAATGGAACCCAATCACTTCGATGGTCGGGGTCAGACCACCAACCTGCAAGAAGCGAGACAGTCACTCTACCGTCCAGTCCAAGAGGTTGGGTTAAATATCAATATAAATCATACCATTTTGAAGATGGGTGTTAAAGCTAATGGTGAAACCACCTGTGTAAATTCGTATCAACTTGGTGGATTTTGATCTACTGATAGTGCTAGTTCTACTGGTGATATTGGGTCTAATGAAGGTGCTGGGTCTAATATTGGTGTTGCATTTACTGACTGTCCAGAATCCAAGGGTAGCGGGACACCTACTGTTTCTGAATCTGTTAGTGACACTGTTTTCTCAGATGACACTTTACCTAATGGTGACTCTGTATCTACTAATGGTACCTTGTCTAATGGTTTCACTGTTCTTACTGGGTCTAATGGGGCCACTGTTTCTACTAATGGTGCAGGCTCTAATTGTAGCTTTAGATTTAAGGGTTGTGATGCATCTAATTTTGGTATTCCATCAGTTAGTTCACCCAAATCCAATAGTGGTGATGAATCTACTGGCGTGTTTGATACCTGTACTTCAGGTGTTGCCACTGGTTTGTCACTCGATAATTGTTTTCCTTGCTGTGCATCCTCAATATCAGGAATGGCATCATTATCCAGGGGTTCATGAGTAGCAGCATGACTATTGTTATGTTGAGGGCTAAAATCATGCTGTTTGGTTACCACTAATGATTCTTCCATATGGTTACATTCATGGTCCAGGTCTGAACTCTGTGGCATTTCAGAGATCTTGTCTTCAATAGCATTTACTGGACAAGCCTGGGATTCTTTAGTCGTGGTTTCATTTATTGTGTCTTGATCCTGAAGCAGATCAGCCTCAGCAGGATAGTTCTCTTCTTTCTTAGGCAGAAGATGTTCAATAGGTGCTAGTAGCTGCTCTAATTTCAGCAGACCAAAATTCTGAAAGTTAAACATGAATTAAATTTTTATTTCTTCAAATTAGGACAGGAAGCAGACAAGACACGTAAGGACAATGTCTTGCTACATGTTACCTCAATGCAAAAGATTTATCTTATAAAATGATGCAGAAATTTTAATTGATGATCACACTTAGAATTTCAATTCTGAAAAAAACAATGGCTTCTACCTGTTGACAACTTGATATATTGCAAAATACTTTAAATTAGTTTTTAAATACTGAAATTTCCACTTTATTTTATTTCTACTCTGCCACTTTACCTGAATCAGACTTTAGTGTAATATAATATGACACTATCTACAACTAGGATCACAGCCTGCCAAGTGAGGACTACGGTTACCAGGCCTCTACATGCTCATGTTTTCAGTACGTATGTCACTAAAATGCTTTCCCAAACTCAGATAGTGTACTCAGAAATTTAGGCTTAGGCTCAGAAATTTAACATCAGGGGGCTATATGGCCCAATTATGAAGGAACCTTCATTCTACCTCATATGTATGCTTTGAAAGTCAATATATGCATTATCCTAATATTACATAGGAAACAAAGCAATAAAAATCAAGTTATTCCAAAAGGGGATACTTAATAATATTGATCTTCTCACCTCTCGTTGAAGTTGTGTTACAGGAACACCAGTAATGAGAGAGATATGCTGGAGTGGGTACAGAAGACGAAGGCAGTTGTTGACATGGGGAAGGAGACCCTGAGCAACAACAGAGCACATTCGCTGAAAAGCTTTCTCCTCTCGAGATGTGAATCCAGAGCTTTCCAATCTATGGAGCTCTGTTAGAGCAGCAATAATCTGGAAAATAAATTAATAAATGCTAGAGGACTACCATTCCTTTTGGCATCCATAAACTAATTTATTTACTCTAAGATAAAGACGGCCAAATGTTTACTGTTTTTATAACACTTCTTTAGAACTCAATGTTAATCCATTTCTTTCTCTGACTCATCAAACTGTAAGCTATTATATCTTTTCAAGTACCTTAGTAAGTAAGTAATTATCAAAAAGAAGGCACCAAACTGGAAAGGTTATAGTACCTTAGTAAGAGACTGTTGGAGAAGTCTGTTGACATCAGGAAGAGTAGCAACAGGGCAGCACTGACGTAATGTGTTAAATGTCGTTACCAACCCATTCATGTAATGTGCCAAAGGTGGAAATTCCATCAGAGTGAGAGGAGGCCTGGTTTTATCCTGATGGAAAATACAACACAGTACATTTATGTATAACAATATCCAATAAATATATGATAATGCTGTATTTTTACTTGTCTAATTTTGTCTTTTACTTTATAATTTTCTTTGCACATTAACTCTATTCCCAGTTAAATATCTGTAACAAAATGTTTTGAGTAGGAATCAATTCACACATTAACATAGTAACAGTAATGAGTAGGACAAGACAAGCATTTGTCCATTACTTTATTCCATATTTTTGAAATTCGTTAAATTCATTAACAAGAAGTATTTGTAAACTATTCAGTTAATAGTTCACATGAACTTCCTATTTAAAAACAAACTATTAGTCATTATTAACCCTTGGGCAGTGCCACTGTTTATAGTGGACAACTAGGTGTACAAGAAAAACAAAAAATCTTTTCCTTCTAAGATTGTTCAAACGCATTTCCTGATCATGGGAAAAAAATCAACTTACTTTGGCTGTGGTGAAGCCCAGTCACGTAATTCAAGAGCATTTATGCAGCATTCACCCTGTCAATTCAGCCTTGCTATGGGGGCAGGAATTGCCACATTTTTTTTTTTTTGGTAAACTGCTAAGAACTATACTGGGGATAACATTTCATTCACTTGGACCCTCAGAGCCTCAAACCACAGACCACAAAAGCAGAACCTGCAGTTCTATGCACTGAGCCATCAGCACCCACAATAAGAAACGATCCCAGAGACACCCATCTGCTGTCCAACTGGAACTTTAGGCCTCCCCTGGGGTGCCAGCTTTGCATGGAGGTATTAGGTGATCCACATCCTGGTCATATAAATTCATAACCATTATATTGTAGATAGTAACATTTCATTCACTTGGCCCCTTGGAGCCTCGAACTGCAGGTTGAAGTAATGAACCCTCACACCCAGGAGGAGTGCTCACAATTTTTCCAAGATGCTGTCTTGAGGCCTAAAAAAGATGTGAGCACCATGTACATGTGGAACTTTTATATCTTACACGGTAATTTTAAACTTTCCCAGCTGTCTCCCCTAGATTACAGATAATTAGCGATATCATCTCCAGCCGTGTCACAAAGTGGAAAGTCAACGATCTTTCCGATATGCCTTAGAGCCTATGTTAAGAATATAACATTATAATTTTCTTTGCGCTTACAGAAATGCACATTAATACATACCTGTGTTTCAGCCATAAATGTAGTAGACGCACTAAGCTGTGGAGCTTCCATCAAGGAAAAACTGCTCAACGTTTCATCGAATTTAATATTAGCTGTTCTAATATCCTTCTCGCACTGTAACAGAGCAGCTTTCTGAAGGGAAAGATATGTAGATGTCAAAATTCTTTGCAGAACATCCATCTTAATCTTGTATAACTATGCTTTACTCCATCTGGAAACCCATCATTAGCAAGATGATTTAATGTCAATTCTTCTGCACACATCTCAAATGCCTTTAAGAGTTTGATTCAGGTAGGAGCATTTTAAACACATTAACAAATTTCAACTG
The DNA here is from genome assembly GCF_040958095.1 of Procambarus clarkii. Lineage (NCBI taxonomy): Eukaryota > Metazoa > Arthropoda > Malacostraca > Decapoda > Cambaridae > Procambarus > Procambarus clarkii. The sequence continues at coordinate 11,502,233 of NC_091232.1, forward strand.
TTAGATATAAGTAAGAAAAGTATCGAGAAAAGCAGTAAGAGACAAAAAGGCAAGTGGATGTTATGAAAATGCAGCATAGGCCTACTAACAAGTTGTATCGCAGTGAAAGCAGTCTAACACACTTTACATAGCAGTTTCCCTTAGCACTAATGTAGTATATGACTAGAACATCAGAATATTCTTACTGAGTAACAATGCATAAAACATGCTCTTTATCAGAACTGACCTGGAATAGTGGAATGAGAAGGTTGCGAAAATCTGCCCCAATGCGACTGAAGGACTGACCAAAGAACATGCACTGAGCCAGGACCGCTTCCAAGTTTGTCCCAACTCCTCGCTGAAGATCTTTCTCCACTATCTTGATGAACTGGTTAACCTATAATGTGCAAAGACATTTTGTCAGTACAGTATTCATCATTTTTATCTTATTCTATAGAATACTAGTCAATCCTGAATCTGTCTATCTTTTTTCCAAGCAGATAATTGTCCCTGTTCTTAAATCTTGTTCACAAACAATGTAGCCTTATGTCACTTGGTCTCATAAGGAAAATAAGTCATACAAGAATGAAATACAACATGAAATGGGAAGAGAAACAGTTAACCCTTTCACTGCAGCACTTCTATTTCTGCTCCATACTTTCCGGAGGTCAGGATGGGAATAAAAGAATAATTTAATTGCTACATTTCTTTTTTACGTCTATCATAAGAAAGTGACCTGCTCTTTCCTATGGTAAAGCGAGGTTAAAAAACATTTATGAACAAAAAGATATGTTTGTCTCCATTTTCTTGTAGATAATATGGTCCAAATGAAATAACTCAAACTATGCTGTAAATTTATCCACGGTATTGAATATCGTAAATAAAAGAAGTACAAAATCTTAAGTTTTTTTTAGGTATGTTACTTATAAAATTAAAACAAAAAACTAACACTTTTTCCTCATTGATTATTGATTCTCATTTTCCTTTTTTTTTACATATTCAATAAGAAAAAACACTGTTCGTATGTACCATTAGTCATTATGGCACTCTTAATGGCAAGTCTTGATCAAGAACTAATCACTCGAAAAGCTTATTAGGCTAAAAGAGGTCCTTATAACTCCAATAACTGATCTTTCCCCAAGATGTAATAAAAAAAAAGTGAACAGATGCATCAGTTGTAAGGAAACATGAACCACCGTCTCATCCTGCCCAAGATCATTCGACAGAGCTGACCCCAGTGACCACTGTGCATCTGCATCTAGTGTCATTTACTTCTATTGCCGCAAAACAATTTCAGCTACCAGGCTCAAATTTTTATTTTGTGAGCGTATGTTTGGATGAAGTTTTTCTTTATTAAATAATATACATTATAAAGATCATTTGCATCAATTTACAAGGGAAAATACTACATTTATATATACTGTAGTTTATATCACTCAGTAAACCAATTTTTCATATCACAGAGCATGAGCCATAAACTCTAAATGTTATACTTGATCCTGCCTCAAGAATTTCAATATTTTGTCTACTGAGTAACCCCTCTGCATTGCCTAAATACCTAAAATTGCATGTGTTTGGATGAATCGGTCATTCAAACCATTGTTATGATGCATTTTTGTAAAACTTGTACATTGCACTGAAATCTTTGAGAAGAATGCATTCTCAATAAAGGGTTCAATAAATCTAACCGCCTCTAAAAATTACTGAAAAATATTACATACCTTATGCAAAATCCAACCATGGAAGATTGCTTGTTCATTAACTTCAGGATCCCCAAGACTGAATCTTGTATCATCATCAGAAAAGATGGCTCTGTATTGAGTCACAATATCGAAAAGATGGACTCTGGAGGCTTCCACCACTTTAATTATATGTTGATACGCTGTCAAATGAAAAATAAAGAGCATATTTTCAAGTGCAAATCACAGGCTTTGAAAAATGCAGTGAAATCCTAAAACTAATAGATTAATAAAAATCGTAGATATTGCAATTACCCAAAAATAATAAATCTGCAGAATACTTTGTTTTAAAGAAACAAATGAAAAATACTATACTGAATATGACCAACTAATGTACACATTCTCTTTACTGTATTTCATGAGAGGATGCTGAAGAAAGAGTTTTCAAAATACATTTCATGAAATACAGTAAAGAGAATGTGAACATTAGTCTTGTACGTGTATATTAGTACTGATTGTCACACTTCAAAAACAACAACTATATACTTCTTCATACTATATTAAAATTTATTTTTAGGGGCTTGCATAATACAGTACAGTAACAGCAAACACATAGATACTTGCCATCCTCTTTAGGTATACCCTTTAAGATACCATTAAACCAAGAGTCTCTGGCTTGTAGAAATTTGAGTCTTAACTCGGGTTCCGTAAACACATCCAGGCGTCTCAGCAGACCTAAAATTTTATCACAAATTAAAACAAAACCTTCAAACAAAATTTATAATGAAAGTACTGTAGTACTGTACATACAAATGTGTCTCATAAACTCAATATTATGCATAATGAATACTAGTACTTTTCACGGTTCATGACAGATATATATACAGTATATATATATCTCACACATGCCCAATTTCCACATGAAAATTCAGAAGTTATTCTGCATCATATGTAACAAAATTAAAGTACCGAGGTGTGTGCACACAAATATGGGGATAAAAATACAGTGCTATGATTATATTGCTCCAATGGGGACAGGTACAACAATGAATGTATAAGTACTGTGGCTTGTTATAAATGTTGTATATGGTACATCAATATTATGTAGTTTATTCAACTTACCATGTACCATATTTAATGTAACAAACATTAATAAATAAATATTTACCTATGACTTTGAGGCACTGTGGTAAAGCAAGGGGAGATCGCAACTGCGCAAGAAGTTGACTCAACATCAGACGAGTTCCTGACTGTACCTCTCTCACAATGCCCTGTGAAATGAGGTGTGCAAGTCAAGCACAAACATTAACTCAGTCTTACAATTTTTCCTATTTCCTAATATAAACCTTTATAAAAATGAAAGCACAGATACTTACAGCAATAATAGGGATGTCTGTATGTTTTTTCTCAAGTCTACGAACATAGGCCAATATTTCTAAGGCTTCTTCATAATAGCCATTTCTCACACATGTATCCATTAGTTGTGGCAACTCCAGAATCTGTAAAAAAAAAAAAAAAAAAAAGGCCATCAGGATATTAGAAACTTGCTGATTAAAGTTGTACAGCCAAAGCATTAAAATTTATTAAAATAAAATTTATTAAAATAGCATTAAAATAGTGTGGCTCATAATCAGACAATTGTTTGAAATCAAGTATTAACAGCCTCAGAATTGGTGTTAGGTAACTGGCTTGGGAGGTCTGGGGGCCCCCCACACCTGGGGACAGCGAAGAGTACTGTACACACTAAAGTTGAATGAATGGACAAACACATCAAAGATCCATTCATCTGGGCTGTATGGATCTCCAACCGTGGACCCCACGAGTGTGAGGCCGAAACTGGGTTATGAGTACTGTAGTCTTATAAATTAAAGTTTCCAGAAGCAGCATCCTGCTGCCAAACTGGAATTTTTTACTTTTCCTGACTTCTACTGAAGCTCAGAGAAGTCAGTAATAGTAGTAGTAGTCAGGAAAAGTAAAAAATTTCAGTTTGGCAGCAGGATGCAGCTTCTGAAAACTTTTCTTTATAAGACTACTCATAGCGGAGTCAATAGAGCTACGGCCTCACACACGTGCAGTTCACGGTTTGAGACCCATACAGCCCAGGTGAATGAAATGTTTATTTCCACGGAAGTGTGGATGGCAATTTACATGAAAGATCCCAACTGCTGGATGGAAACATCCATTGCAAACAATAGCATCTATTTTTTGGCAACAATTACAATATCTTGTTACTTTTTACTGTTAGCCCTAGTTATTAGGCTTTTATTAGTTACAAAGATAATGCTTTTGTACAGTTACACTAAAAATAACACTTAAATATTTATGGCTTTCAGGACCACATTCCCTGCATCAACTACACAAAAGTACTTGAGCAGGATAGCCAATTTTCACTGGATGTGAAGATCACAAGGGCAATGAACAAGCAGATTTACAATTCACAGAGTACATTTGTTGAAAATAACCACAAAAAGAAAAACAAAGAAGCGACTGCTTAAAGGAAATACAAGATAATCAGGATAATAAGACCCAAAATAATCTTGGCGGATTTTAAACCATCCAAAGATAGAAAAATGCCAAAGACAGCCAAAGGAGGGAGGGTGATCTCCCCCCCCCAAAAAAATTCCAGCAAAAGGCTTCACAAGGATCAAATGAACTGATGTGACAAAGTAGGAATTAACCTGTGAATTAAAGCTAGGACACCAAGCGGTGTCTACCATCAGATTCCTAAAAAGACAGGAGACAAGGCTGAGAAATACACTACTCCAATATCCGTGGAGTCTTGAACCATCAAGATACAGTGTTCTGCCAATCCTCAAAGACAGGATCATCATCAGGAATGAAAGAGGGTCAAGACAATAGGCAAGCAGGGAATGGAACCAGTGGTGAACTGGCCACACAGAACACAGCCTTCAAAAGGCCCCCAACCAAGTCAACATGGGAAAGAAGTAGCTTGACCAATGGTAGGAGGTAAAGCTATTTCCAACACCTGTATACTTAATTTCAAACAACTGTATTGTATACTTATGGGCCATTACAAGTAAGTTTCTACAAAGATAAAATTAATGTACAGTATATTTATAATAAAATACTATTGCTATATTTACATAATAAGGAATTGCAGAGAATAAGTATTTATGATTCTCCAAAATATTGTATTCAATCTACCATACTTCTCACCTCCAACAATTGTGTATGCTTTGTAAGTGTTAGGGATGTTAGGTGCCGTGAATGCGCTAGAGTCCTCGATGTAGCTAAGAATGCCTCTACTCTCCCCCTCAAATTCGGAAGACACGATGACAGGCCCTCAAGGTGGCTTTCTACTCTGGTAAACTGCATTGGAAGGAAACAGATGTGAATATAATTTTCCTAAAGTACTGTATTGACTTATTATTACAACAGCCAGTTGCTGAAAGTGCCTTCTCTGCTGCATAAGCATAAAAAAATAGCAGAAGTAAAATGTTCTTTAAATTCAAAATTATGTTCACAAAATGTTAAAAAATTTGAATTTTGTTAAAAATTATCAATATCACAGTTTAAAAAGAACCATCAGTGAGTTTTAGTCAAACCGTGAAGACTAAAAGTTAATACTGCCAGCATATCGCGAACACTTTCATGCCATAATACAGTAATCTTGCTGTGGTGTATAACAATCAGAACGTTCTGGTTCAACACCTGTTATACAAAGCTTAGATTAATGCAACTTAGTCTGCCCCAGATTTATAAAAATTTCGAGGTATTTCATATCTACAGGTAACATGCATAAATATTTAACCAACAAATATTTGAAAGTACAAAATTATTATGAGGATAATATGACCAATTTTTTCTAATCAAATGAATTTTTATTTGTATATTACTGTACTTGTACAGTATCATATAGGACAATGACTGGCCAAGCTATTAAGTATACCAAAAGTGTATAAAGCCACTATGCTCCTCCCCAACTCAGAAAGTTTGAGAAAGTAGCTAAGAATTTTTACTTACTGAAATAATAGAACAGCTCCATATATTTTTTTATTTTTATAATTTGGTTTAATTTATTTAAATACAACTAAGAGATCATTAGATATGCCAATCTGTTCTGTTTGACAACTCGGATGCTACTGTAGTACTTGAAGATTATCAAATATTGGAAATAGTGAAACCATACAGAAAATCAGATATAATATTAAAGATAAAAATATCAATTGGTTGATGTGCTATACAAACATTTGTTGTCCACCTTCCCAAGAAATAAGATATACAGTACTTACATCTTTATATATAGCTCTGGAACAGTCTGCAGTATGGATAAATGTCTTGTAGTTTGAGTATGCCAAATCTCTTGTCTGATCCAAGATGGCTGATCTCTCTTCCCGAAGATGAGCACCTTCCTTTGCTATATGGAAATATATTAATCATTTAATTTAAGCATGATAGACCAACAAATGCTGGTAAAATTGACTCATATTGCAGACCTTATCAGATAGTATAATGCTGTTAACAACCAACAAGCTCCTCTTAAAAGAAGCTTTATTTATATCACCTTTGAGACCAACAATATTCAGCAAAATTTTAGATGTTGATGTTGTAGATGTTTAGATGAATTATAGATGGTGTTATCACCATCAGTGATTAAGTACAGTATTTGTTGCCCCTATACAGTGTTAACCTCTCAATCACAGGGTGGTACTAATGTATTTTCCTTGGCTAGCATATGGTGATATGCTAGCCAAGCATCTTTAGTAGCATTTCAACCATTTTATAAATTAGGCATAAAGTATTGTATTCTACTGTTTATAATCAGATTGCTTTAACTCAACCTTACTTAATATCAATTGTGCAATGTATCTCTCTTATGTCTTAACTCGTTCCATTGTGAATGAATTGGTGGCCACATGCAATCTTAATCAAGAAACCTGTCAATGAACTCTACAGAATGGTTTGGCTATTACATTTATTTATTTATATACTAGAAGGTACTGTACATTGGATTATTGTGAGTACATATCATGGATGTTTATAATTCTTGCTAAGCCACTAACATGCATAGCATTTCGGGCAGGCCCTTATTCTAACAGATAATTTTAAGTAGGCAAGTTGTAGCAAAATTTGAAGAATAGGTACATTGTGGTAAAATTTAAATGAAGTATATATATGAAGTATTTTTACCTACTTGCATGCTAAAGACAAGGTCTAGTGATATAAATTTGATATAAATGACAAAAAGTTTCCATTACCTAGCTTTTCTACACCACATGATGCTAGCTGTATGATGTAATTGGAGAACTCCTCGCTGTCTTTCCAGGAGTCTGAAAATATTCCAAGTATCACATTAAGTTTCAACAAAGTGTACATTGACTGGAGCATAAATTACCATCCAGGATGTGACCAGCAATCACCAAAGTCAATTTTCATTATCATTTGCTTAGCCTAGACTGCACTTGTGGTTATTCTTGAACCCATCGTTGATGTAACAATATACATAAACTGTGTAACCACTTCATCAAGACTACAACTTGCATAGTTAAATGAATTTGACGGTTCAGCTCCTGGGCGCATTGTGTGTGTCTAATCCTTTTCACTTCCACCCACATGATGGGTATGGGGTGTATAATAAATGAACTAAAAAGAGATTTTTTTACATTTACATGAAGAAGCATACATGTTTGTTAACTCAGTTGTGAAATAATTTTTTTCTTGAAGTACAGTATTAGAAAAAAATAAGTAACTGGCATCATGAGATTTCTTACCCTTAAAAAAAAAGGCACTATTGTATACTGTATTAGGAATTTATTTGCCTTGAAGACTTTAAATATGATATATTTAAGTCACTGTATTAATGGCTCAACACTATAACTAATGATACTAAATTTATCCATATTAATCCTGTCATCCCACTCATACTTGGATACTTAAAATAATTACGTGCTATGCTATGCTATTATGACATTTTCTTGTGTAAATGCAGAATGTACTTAAATCTGTTGCAAACTAAAATTATTATAGTTAGTGATTGAAATTTTTGTATTAGAGTGCACAGTTTAGTATGACAGTCATAAATAATCGTTATTGTAACGTATAATGAGCGAATGAAGTATCATATCGTTACTGTAAAGTGCAATGAGTGAATAAAGCATCATCCTTAAAGATAATTTCACTTTTATTCATAAAGATATGAATTATATCTAGTGAATAACTTAGAATCATTATCTTTCCCCCACACCTATAGCGCGAGGTGAGGCACACTCAAACAAGGACACAAGACACCACTAACAGCTCAAACTCCGTGATATACCTACAAGTTTACAATACTACCCCCCGGTTTACCAAGTATTCCCTCAGGAAAGAGGAGTTTGGCCACGTCCTCCACCTCCACGTCCATGACTGCTGACGACGGCGCCGCCGCTGCTGCCCTCTGCACGCCGCTCCTCCCAACCTTCTACAATAACAATAACAATAATAATAATAAAAATAATAATATTATTATTATTAATAATAATAACGATAATAACAATAATAATAATAATAATAATAATAATAATGAAAAATAAAAATAATAAATAAAAATAATAATAATAACAGTAATAATAATAATAATAATAATAATAATAATAATAATAATAATAATTACATTATATAACTGAAAAATTGCAGCATATCAGATAGCAAAGTTTCCACAGTAGGTTTTATATTTTCTTTCGTAAAGTCACTATAATTTAATATATCAATTTAATTTAATTTAATGCCTCTATATATAATATCAAGGTCGTCAAAACAAGTATTATTATACAAAAAGTAAAATGCAATAATACTTTATTATAAAAAATGTAATATGTAACCAGCGTATAATTTTCTGTATATATTAATAACATTATTATTGTTATTATAGGCTAATAATATACATATACTGCCTTAAAATTAATTTATAAACATGCCGTTTCGTAGATATAACACGAAACACGAGCAACGGGGTTTAAATTCAACAAGACCCTATGTACCGAGGTTACCTTGCGTTGATTTCGGGGCTCAACGTCCCCTGGGCCCAGTCCCCGACCAGGCCTCCTTAAGTAACACATGTTACGCATGTAGGGCAGAAAACAGGAGATGCCTTTTCACCCATAGGGCTATAAACCCAAGGAACCGCTTACCCTCGAAGCCGTACATGCCAAGACAATTTTCAAGTTCAAAATCCTCAGCAGCTATATATGGAGGGACCCCATATATGACAGGAGCCTGACAGCTGAGTGGACAGCGCTCCGGATTCGAAGTCCTGAGGTTCTGGGTTCGATCCCCGGTGGAGGTGGAAACAAATTGGGAGAGTTTCTTTCGCTTGATACCCCTGTTACCTAGCAGTAAATAGGTACCTGGGAGTTAGACAGCTGCTACAGGCTGCTTCCTGGGGGTAACAAAAATGAGGCCTGGTCGTGGACCGGGCCGTGGGTACGCTAAGACCTGAAATTATCTCAAGATAACCTCTCAAGATAACCCCCCTTGACAAGCCACCGATTACACGACTTGATAGTAGACCAGGACTGAATGAAATGTTGTCTTTTCATTTTCAGATGCGTGGTTTGAATATCATATCTTCAGCCAGTTATTGTCTCATCGTTGTATAATTTTGTTTATTTCCGTTCAACGTTGTCCAAATGCGAACAACAAAGACAAACTATTCATACTTTCAAACTGATAAATATAGATTTACATCATTAAGGCCGAATTATAATATCCGGTGTGTCGATTTCTGAATAAAACAAAAAGGTATTCTTATAATTTAATTATAGTACAATTTACAGTAACTTCTCGCATCTGGCACTCACATGGTCATCAATAAGAGAAAAGAGAGGAAAAGGGATGAGTAAGAGGAGCGGCGAGGAGCGTCCCGGGAGTCCCTGGCATTATTATTGATGGTACGTGAAGAAAGCAGTTCTCCAGTCATCTCGGGGCTTCTCCAGCGCAGCGGGGGCTAAGGTTTCAGACATGTCGGTCGCTCTGTCATGGGCACGAAAGCTCCAAGTCATAACTTCTTATTGGTGAAGTCTTAGGCGGGGATGTGGCAGGAGCAAGCAGATGGCAGCTTGTAGATGTCGATGAAGAGACCCTTGTAGGCATCGCAGGGGTCGAAGGAGAGGAGGCGGTGGTAGACATACTTCTGGGTGCAGTGACTTTTGTAGCAGGGAGCAAGGGCGCGGCACGCAGCTTCGGGGAAGAGACAAGTTTCCAGGCGGGCCGTCTGGGTGTAATAGTGAACATTGTTAACAATGACACGCCACTTGCCCTCAACATTCTGGGCACGCTTGGGCCTGGCGTAGGCGACGTCGGAGGGGCAGATGTAGCCCTCGGGGCCGGCCCAGTGGGTGACATCATAGGGAGATTTACCAGTGGAGGCACCAGTGTAGTAGTAGTAGTCGAAGGACTCTTCCTGTTTCTTGGTCACATATTCAACCAGATCATCAGCGGATTGGTCGGCCACATCAGCGTATTTCTTGGCGAACAGCTGGTCGGCAGTAATGGCGTTTTTTATATCATATTCAGGATACTCAGGGTCTTCCAAGCAGAAGGGGAGGGGGGAGCCAGCCGCACAGGTAGGAGGTGTTGTTGGGTCACAGTACTGGGGCTTGTAAGAGGGCTGCGGGCCGTAGGGGGGTGGAGGGCCATATCTTGGGGTTGGACTATAGGGAGGAGGGGCTGAACCAAGAGCAATTCCAGCGCACGCCAGAACAACCGACTGAAATAAAGTAACACATTTTAGTATTCATTTGGTAAGATTTTGTTGCTTATAGAATTATGAGTGTTAAAACTGCTATAGTGAGAAAGAACACAGAACACTCCAAAGATAATACAAAAGTATTTTAAAAAAGTATTGAGTAAAACGTCTGTTGTGATCTCTTGCCGGTAAGACAGAACAATGGAAGAAGAGTTCCTACCAGAGCGAGAGCCATGATGAGGTGCTGATGAGAGTTGTACTGCTGCCTTCCACTGCCACACCTCGCTATATATACCTGCCGCTGTGTCGACCTTAAGCTCCGTCACGCAGCTCACTACAAAGTATAGCCTTGACTTTCACTTGGTATAATGATACAAGTTTACAGCATGTCAACTATTTATTTGATAACAAGGATAGCAAAAAGCCGATGTAAAATTTAAATTAACAAAAAAATAAATTGCTTGTACATTTAATAACGGATAAATTAATGCCTAAATTCAACACAATAAACAAAAATCTAAAATTTAGTTTCAAGGCATTTTATTTTCTAATGTTACAACCATTTACACATTTCTTATAGTCCTATGCTTAAATAACACAAGTCTATAAGAACTATATCTATAAAATAGAATGTCCATTTGTCCATGGTTGGCCCCAGATGCTTGGGGCCAACCTCACCAGACTTTACAGGGTGACGAGTGGGTATAGTGGGACTGTCATAGGGTGGTCGGAGTCGGGGTCAGAAGTGTGTGTATTAAAAAATATTGACTAAAATCCAAACTCGCTAAATTCCAGACGCCATCCTCACAAAACTTCATCAAACATATTATTCTGTAAGTGATGAGAAAGATGGTTATAATGATGAAAATAGTGTGTAGTGAAGGTGCTTACAGTGATGGGGGTTGTGTGTAGTGTAGATGGTTACAGTGCGGAGGGTCATGTGTAGTGTAGATGGTTACAGTGCGGAGGGTCATGTGTAGTGTAGATGTAATAGAAATATGTTTACGTCATTGAAAATAAACCACGTAATATATAATTCATTTATCTCTTATCAAAGAGTAACTATTATCATAATACAAACTTAATATCCTCCGCTAATGTCTAAATTAAATATAACTAATATTCAACCCACCTTCCAGTAAGACAGCATATATATCAACTGAGAGTCTATGTTAAGATAAGTACAAAGATTTTATTGATGCAACGCGTGTCTTCCTTGGCAGTGTACAAACACACACACACACACACAAAAACACACACACACACACAAACACACATATACACACATGCACAAGTCTCTCGGATGAACTTGAAGAAGAAGTAAACACTTCAAGAGGCGCCGAGTCACACAATCCTAAAGTAGGCAAGCTCGAATGAAATGTTTACCAGAGGAATAAAATTAATGCAAATTAATAAAAACAATCTACGTGATGAACAAGCCACAACTCAGAAGATGGAGAAGCGACGACCACCACATGACTTGATAATACCTGAGAGCCACTAACACTAGTGGCCTCGACGAGGAAAGGAAGCCGGCGGCTTGTTGAAGGTTCCCCCACCCCTCCATTTGCCTTGATGAACTTTTCCAGCTGTACTTCAAAGGTTAACAGAGTTTTGGCATTTGGTCCAGGACGGACCGAAACGTCGTTGAAGCTCCATCTTCTGAGTTTTGATTTGGTCATCATGTCTTCAGCCACGTTACTGTGACTCATCGCCTGCAAATAATCTACGTGTCCCCCATAAATTATTTTAGATAGAGTGACTGAGAAGGATACGTACAACAAGTGTATTATGGCGCCTCCATAAAGTTAACATCTTGGGCAAGTGATGCTGTACGGAGCTCCAGAAAGACTGCAACAACCTAACCTTTCCTAGCACTAGTATAGTACTTACATGTACAATATTAGGCCAGATATTGCGTATATTAGGTCTACGAGAGGTTAGGTTAGGACGTTAGGACATCTTGCATGGTTGTGTTGGTTGTTTTCTGCGAAGAGAAGATGTGCTAGTGCATGCAATAAGTCACAGTAAACTGGCTGAACAACAAACAAACCATTTCTTGCATGAACATGAAAGTGGCAGAGTTAGGATCCGGCCAGAACCCTTACCTAGTCGAAACTGATGGAGGAAAGGAGGAAGGAGGTAATATAAGGCAAGATTTAAGATGAAGAGCAAGTGGGTAAAGACAACATTTCTTCTCATAAAAGACAAGAATTCTCTGAAATTTAGATTTTTAGGAAGCCAACTTAACTACTATAATATGATTCATGCAAGTAACAACTACAGTGAACAAATCTACAAGGGCCGTGACGAGGGTTCGAACCTACGTCCGAGAGGATCCCAGACGCGTCTTAATCGACTGAGCTACGATATGGTCAAAAGAATTGACAATGGTATGTCAAGATGATTTCCTGGTTGCAGTTCTTTTGACCATGTCGTAGCTCAGTCGATTAAGGTGCGTCTGGGATCCTCTCGGACGTAGATTCGAACCCTCGTCACAGCCCTTGTGGATTTGTTCATTTGATGCATCACACTATTGTTGTTTCTGTGTGTAACAACTACAGTATACTTTATGCAAGTGACTACAAGAGTATGATGAAGACAAGTAACAACTACAGTATGATGTATGGAAGTGACAACTATATATATGGTCCAAGTGGTCTGGCACCGTTCCTTCCCTCGGTCTACCAACTCCTGCTCTTAATATATCCACCTTTCTTCCCTTTGGTGTTATGTAGCTATAATGAAAGTCTTTTTCCCAGTAATTATCATACATTCATGTGTGTCGAATGCTTACCTCTATTTTTGACAAGGTCGAAGAATTTTCAGTTTTTGTCTAGCTAATTCATTAATCCAGTCAATGACTTCGGATATAAGGAGTTTATTCATTGTCTTGTGTACATAGCAGATGTATTTACATTCCTAAATGAACTAAACAAATCTATGCAAGGAACTGGGATGAACACGTTAACGGCCACATATACAATATGTGCGTTTCGTTAGAAACTTCAAGTTTTTATAAATTGTGTTAAGAAAATATATTTGATTAACTTTTCGTGAAAAAAATATTTGCTTCAGAAAATTAATGAATGGTCATAGCAACGGAAGCAACAAAGCTTTTACCAAAAAAATTCTGAAGAGCAGATTTGCATCTCAGTATCTTTGCAAGTATCAGGAAACTATTTTAATGTCAAATAACAAAAAGGAAGCAAGGTTTATGTAAATTACGATACAATATTTTTGTTTATTAAATATACAAGTTACAGTAACTTCTCGCATCTGGCACTCACATGGTCATCAATAAGAGAAAAGAGAGGAAAAGGGATGAGTAAGAGGAGTGGCGAGGAGCGTCCCGGGAGTCCCTGGCATTATTATTGATGGTACGTGAAGAAAGCAGTTCTCCAGTCATCTCGGGGCTTCTCCAGCGCAGCGGGGGCTAAGGTTTCAGACATGTCGGTCGTTCTGTCATGGGCACGAAGGCTCCAAGTCATAACTTCTTATTGGTGAAGTCTTAGGCAGGGATGTGGCAGGAGCAGGCAGATGGCAGCTTGTAGATGTCAATGAAGAGACCCTTGTAGGCATCGCAGGGGTCGAAGGAGAGGAGGCGGTGGTAGACATACTTTTGGGTGCAGTGACTTTTGTAGCAGGGAGCAAGGGCGCGGCACGCAGCTTCGGGGAAGAGACAAGTTTCCAGGCGGGCCGTCTGGGTGTAGTAGTGAACATTGTTAACAATGACACGCCACTTGCCCTCAACATTCTGGGCACGCTTGGGCCTGGCGTAGGCAACGTCGGATGGGCAGATGTAGCCCTCGGGGCCGGCCCAGTGGGTGACATCATAGGGAGATTTACCAGTGGAGGCACCAGTGTAGTAGTAGTAGTCGAAGGACTCTTCCTGTTTCTTGGTCACATATTCAACCAGATCATCAGCGGATTGGTCGGCCACATCAGCATATTTCTTGGCGAACAGCTGGTCGGCAGTAATGGCGTTTTTTATATCATATTCAGGATACTCAGGGTCTTCCAAGCAGAAGGGGAGGGGGGAGCCAGCCGCACAGGTAGGAGGTGTTGTTGGGTCACAGTACTGGGGCTTGTAAGAGGGCTGCGGGCCGTAGGGGGGTGGAGGGCCATATCTTGGGGTTGGACTATAGGGAGGAGGGGCTGAACCAAGAGCAATTCCAGCGCACGCCAGAACAACCGACTGAAATAAAGTAACACATTTTAATATTCATTTGGTAAGATTTTGTTGCTTATAGAATTATGAGTGTTAAAACTGCCATAGTGAGAAAAAACACAGAACACTCCAAAGATAAATACAAAAGTATTGAGTAAAACATCTGCTGTGATCTCTTGCCGGTAAGAAGGAACAATGGAAGCAGAGTTCCTACCAGAGCGAGAGCCATGATGAGGTGCTGATGAGAGTTGTACTGCTGCCTTCCACTGCCACACCTCGCTATATATACCTGCCGCTGTGTCGACCTTAAGCTTCGTGACGCAACACAACTCCAGTGGAAATTGTTAACTTTCGCTTGCTCCGTTTATAGACATCTTGATCTTGAGTGCGTTTTGTTTGATAATATAATGGTGATGAAAAATTATTAAAAAACTAGTTGTTGAAGGCTTTATGTGACTGACTCCTGTCTCAACCAGCGAGATGAGAGTGGGATATTAACAATCTAATTAAACAGTACTAAATACAACTGTAAACCGACTTTTCTTTGGAACATGTTAACAAACTCTGTAACGAGTTCATCGATATTTTAACTGAATGTTTATTGGTGTTCAATTCCTGTGGCTATTGTGTGCTTCTGTAATCTTTCGTCAATCACTCTCAGGGTGGGTATGAAGGCCACTAAAAATGAACTAAACTCAAATATTTAGTTCCTTAGCTTTCATATTCTTTTCAGGAAATACTGCTTCAAACCCTGCCTTATCGTCCAATGTGTGTGTACTATTTATATTTATTATTTATGCCTGTTGAATAGAGCTGTTAGTTCTTGGACTTCGCCCTTCTAGCTGTCGGTTGTCTAATACTCTGAGTCCCCCACCTATTTTTCTCTATCATATCTACTACATATATTTCTCTCTCGCATACACATATATTCCCAGAATGCAGCCCTGTTTAACTGAAACTGTTTAACTACCAGGTACCTATTTTCTGCGAGATGAATAGATGCATCAGGTGAAAGAAGCTTTCCAATTGTTTGTCTCGTCCGGAAATCGAAGCTGGGTCCATGGATTCCGAAGTCCGAAAACTGTCCGCTCGGCCGCGAGACACCTTTTGTGTGTGTCTAAGTAACGTCATTCCTGTTACTTTTCAATTAATGCAATAACTCCCTTTTCTCATGTTCCTTGTTTTTTTTCTTTCGAAACAGTGTGTTGAGTTGGAACTTGGGCTTGGAACTCTTATACTGAAAACGTTCTTCCAGACATCTCTACGGAACATTTCTCTAGTTTCCATCCGTGAGCCATAGTTTTATTATTTCTCATTCTGAGCTTTTCATTGTCTTCCTTTTCTGTAATGTTCTTAGTATTTTGTAGGCTGTTACCAAGCCCCTCCCAGTGTTTTTTTGTCTCCAGCGCGGTGAGGTATACTTTCCTCAACACTTTACTGTAGATCAATCCCCTTGACTACCGTGAGATGCTTTGTCGTATATCTGGACTTCCTTTCAGTTTCACAGTGCTCTTTCAGGTATACGAAACTACCTCTCGGACCACGATTGTGTGCATGTTCTTGAGGAGTCATGGTCGCGGGTTCGATTCCGTCGTACAGCCTCCATATTTTATTCACAGGTTTATTCCAGGTTGGAGCTTCCTTGTGATTTTTTTTATTTATGCATTTATTTGTATATACAAGAGTTCTTACATTCTTGTAAAACCACTTGCGCACGCATAGCGTTTCGGGCAAGTCCTTAATCCTATTTTTTTTCCCCGGAATACGACCCGCCAAATCGTTTAACAACCAGGTACCCATTCACTGCTGGGTGAACAGAGGCTACAGTTAAGGATTGGCACCCGGTCAATCTTCCTAGGCCAGAATACGAACCCAGGATTAAAGCATTCGCGAAGCGCGGGGCGAGTGCTTTACCACTACTCCACGGGGACTGCAGGTCTCTGTAGGACTGCAGGTTTCTCACCACGGTTTCTAAAGGTTATCTGTGCGAATACGAAACTACCTCTCGGACCACGATCGTGTGCATGTTCTTGAGGAGTCATGGTCGCGGGATCGATTCCGTCGTACAGCCTCCATATTTTATTCACAGGTTGATCACGTTCTTATGATTTCATTGTACTAGCTGTATATTTGACAGATATATATGTTCTTTGCTGACTTTCTCTTCAGGTGCTCCTCTGGTCTAAGGTTTAGGGACCCAGAAGCCCGAAGCCTCTCGGGTTAGCCAGAGGCTTAGGGGCCGCGCAGGAATATCTCTGCAAAGGAAAATATTCAATATTTTTTCCTCAAAAATGGAAAGTTGTCCCCCATTCGTAATGTACTGTATATGGATGCTATTGCTTCTATTCCTATCACGTAACTTTGATTATATAAGGGTAGCCCTTTTTTAGACCATTTTCAATGTGTGTATAGATTATTGTTCATTATACACCAGTATTCCTATGCATTCAGCTTTTTCATTACATCTGTGTCATACGAGAACATAGATATGAAAGAATGTTTTTTCAGGTCATTGGATACTATTAGAAACAGTCCCTGCGGCTGACTCTTGGGGCACTATGCACGAAACCAATCGTTTTGATGAGTACTCTCTCACTGTGAACCTCTGTTTCCAATCGGAAAGATGATCCATTATTTATTACTCTTTCCAATTACTATAGCTTTTTTCTACAGCTGGAATAATTTTCTTGTGGTTGGAGTATGTGCATAAATTAGTATTATACTATTTGAAATTAACTCACAGAAGCAGAGTAATTCAAAGGAACATTATTATATTTTGTTGAAAATATGAATACCTTTATTTTATATAGTCCTTGTTAATTTGTTTTTTAATGTTAATGTTTAACATTATATTTTTAAAGTAAACCAGAATTCATTAAAATTCTATTCACCATTTAACTTTATTAGTACAAACTCCAGTAAGGAAATTAATGAAGAGACAATATTAATGGAAAACAAAATTTGTGTTTTTTTCTCATTTTAATTAATTATACAATTTACAGTAACTTCTCGCATCTGGCACTCACATGGTCATCAATAAGAGAAAAGAGAGCAAAAGGGATGAGTAAGAGGAGCGGCGAGGAGCGTCCCGGGAGTCCCTGGCATTATTATTGATGGTACGTGAAGAAAGCAGTTCTCCAGTCATCTCGGGGCTTCTCCAGCGCAGCGGGGGCTAAGGTTTCAGACGTGTCGGTCGCTCTGTCATGGGCACGAAGGCTCCAAGTCATAACTTCTTATTGGTGAAGTCTTAGGCGGGAATGTGGCAGGAGCAGGCAGATGGCAGCTTGTAGATGTCGATGAAGAGACCCTTGTAGGCATCGCAGGGGTCGAAGGAGAGGAGGCGGTGGTAGACATACTTCTGGGTGCAGTGACTTTTGTAGCAGGGAGCAAGGGCGCGGCACGCAGCTTCGGGGAAGAGACAAGTTTCCAGGCGGGCCGTCTGGGTGTAGTAGTGAACATTGTTAACAATGACACGCCACTTGCCCTCAACATTCTGGGCACGCTTGGGCCTGGCGTAGGCGACGTCGGAGGGGCAGATGTAGCCCTCGGGGCCGGCCCAGTGGGTGACATCATAGGGAGATTTACCTGTGGAGGCACCAGTGTAGTAGGAGTAGTCGAAGGACTCTTCCTGTTTCTTGGTCACATATTCAACCAGATCATCAGCGGATTGGTCGGCCACATCAGCATATTTTTTAGCGAAGAGTGGATCATCACTAATTGCGTGTTTGATATCATATTCAGGATACTCAGGGTCTTCCAAGCAGAAGGGGAGAGGGGAGCCAGCCGCACAGGTAGGAGGTGTTTTTGGGTCACAGTACTGGGGCTTGTAAGAGGGCTGAGGTCCATATGTGGGCTGAGGGCCATAGCTCGGTGGTGGCTTGCCATACGGAGGAGGAGGAGCTGAACCAAGAGCAACTCCAGCGCACGCCAGAACAACCGACTGAAATAAAATAAAGGGTACATTTAGAGCTAATAAGTATCATTCCATTAGGCATTGAAATGTGAATTTTACAGTGTAACAAGTGATCTATTCTTGCAATATTCACAGAACACTGCAAGAATAAGAATTCCTCATAATAGGTAAGGTAATATAAATTTGAGGGCTATTTCATACCAGAGCGAGAACCATGATGATGTGTTGACGTGAGAGTTGTACTGCTGCCTTCCACTTCCAAGCTTCGCTATATATACCTGCTGCTGCTGCGTCAGCTGCAGGAGTCATGACGCAACCAAACCCAAGAATAAGGTATACTTTCACATACTTCCGTAGGTGTACATAATATTATAGACTATTTCTTGAACTATATATATTATATTTTCAATACCCTCAAATGTTTCGGAGATAACACTTCGTCATCAGTGCTAAAAACAAATTAAACAAAAAATTTGTTAAAATACAAATAAAAAGTTGAAATATTTATATAAATCAGTGTTAATTAAATAGGACCAAGCCCATGAAACTTTAGCAATAGATATAAAAGACCTAACACCTATATTGTTGAAATATTTTAGTGATACCGCCGCTGATAAATAATAAAGTATTAAACATATCAACACAGAACACGAAATATTGGATATAAATTGGATAAGTTTAGATTTAGGAAAGATATGGGTAAATACTGGTTCGGTAAGAGGTTTGTCGATTTGTGAAACCAATTAATAGTAATAGTAGGCATCCATCAGTCTCAGGAGACTATGGAGCTGCGCTCTGGTTGATGGTCTGGAGTGGCCTCTCCAGAGCACTGTGTAGATTGTACTATTTCCATTTGCATATCAATTATTTTGCACATCTTGTACCATTTATGTGCGTTCAATTATATTGTTAAATTAAATGTTGGTAACTCTAGCGTCTAGAGAATATAAATAATAGTTCTAAGCCATAAATAATAATAATAATAATAATAATAATAATAATAATAATATTTTATTCAGGAAAAGTACATACATAGATGCAGAGTTACAAACATACTGTTGGATTTATAGATGGGTAGTGTATTGTGAAGGCTAATAATAAACAGAAACTCCCCTATGACTCTGTAATATCTCCATTGGTCAAACTATTATGTATTAGCGATAAGACCTACCATTAATGTATGATGACTTACTGTAAATATATAGCTCTTGAAATAGCCCTTTCTCTGTAACTAGCTGACATTGTAACTATAAGCTGTGAAGGATAGATGAAACTGTTTATGTAATAATCTAAGATAAGGTCTGATAAAGACCTTTTGTGCCCTTTGTACTGCTTTTTGCACTACCGCTCACAGGATGAGTATGGGGTGCACATTAAACTAGCCGCTTCCGGCGGCAATAATCAACAACAAAAGCTAGTACATATAATACCTAAAGCCACTAATACGCATAGCGTTTCGGGCAAGGTTTGAGGGAAAAAACACTTAGACTAAAACTTAATAATAATTGGGAGTAAAGTATAAATTGTGTTGAAAAAAATAAAAAAATAAAAAAAGGGGGGGGGGGGCGGGGGCGGAGAATGGCAAAAATCAGCGGTTGTACAAGTTGGTCAACAAACAGCATTGTTTAGAATAGCAAGACATGGGTTGAGATTTAGGGGGTAAGGTATGTTGCATGGAGTTAATTAGGTAGTACTTAGTTCTACTCTTAAACTGGTTGAGAGAGGTACAGCCTTTGACATGGTTAGGGAGATCATTCCACATTCTGGGTCCCTTGAGTTGTAGAGCATTTTTATTTTAGTTAAGGCGCACTCTTGGAATATCAAATAGGTATTTGTTTCTGGTGTGATGCCCATGGGTTCTGTTACAACCTTCTAGGAAACTTTTAAGGTCAGGATTGACATTGCAGGTCAGAGTTTTAAATATATAGAGTACACATGAGAGGATGTGCAGTGACTTGATATCTAACATATTCAAAAATTTGAGTATGGGTATATGGATCTGCAGCTATATTAGTTTAGTTTAGTTCATTTATTGTGCACCCCATACCCATCTTGTGGGTGGTAGTGGAAAGGGTTACAGAGGCACATAATGGGCTCAGGGACTGATTATGTGCCTCTGTAACCCTTTCCACTACCGCGCACAAGATGTGTATGGGGGTGCATAATAAATGAACTAAACTAAACTAATATAGCTGCAGATCCATATACTTTATATTATTAACATCATATATTAGCGTTACCCAGCGCCTGAGGCCTGGGTAATGAAGCGTCTGCTTGAAAAATGCTTTCACCGAGGTCCAGGGAGGTGCTGCCATCTGTTGGCCACCGTAGAAATCAGTGATTATTCGTCCCCTAGTCCTCCTCCTCCGCTAAGTGCACTTGCCTTATACTTAACACTATTTACTGTACCTACATTTTGCAGGTCGTCTAATGCAATGACTTATAATCCTTTTGTTTCTTGTTTTATTTGCAACTAGAAGGAGTAATCAACGCGGTGCTCAGTATACTCTCTCTCCTCTAACCCCTGTTCTCACCCTCTTCTCTCCTCCATTCCCCCTCTTCCATCCTCTCCTTTTTTCCTTCTTCCCTACCCCTTTCTCCTCTCCCCTCCCACCTCTCCCCTTTTCTCTCTTTTACCCTCTTCTCTCCCTCCCCTTCTTCTCTTCCTTGTCCAGGCACAGACATTCGTGGACAGACATTTTCATTTTTCGGTTGAAGAAATTATCTGAGGACTCAGCCAGCCACCTTTTACCGATTGCGCTGAAGTCACTACTGGGCTTTACCCCCTCTCCCTTCTTAATAGGGCCAATAGGACCGACCCTGAGCACCCTCTGTTCTTTCCGTACCTGAGGCTATGTACGCCGCGTCTTTGGAGAGACAAACACAAACAGACAGACGTTCTCTCTTATAGATTAGAGCGAAGAATGGAGTCAACTGTTTCATCCAATGGTGAAACAGTTGGCGGTAGTATATTCTACCAAGTATGGTGATAGACATATTTCTGGGTCGATTGATTAGTTCAGTGATGTTGGCCAGGATATCTCTGGCGATGGTCTGTGTGTAGAAACGATGTGAGCTTCGAAAAAAACAAAAAATCTCATATAAAAAATTACTCCACCTCGTAAACCAATTCTACGGGGTCAAGTGCGTAAAAAAATGTAATGCGTTCAGTAAGAGAACGGGTTAAAACTAGACAATTATCAGAGTTATCCTGACCAACAACACCAAAATAATCGGAAGACAACAACTGAAGACTATCCACAGCTAAGGCATTATATTCAACGTTCATCCATCAACAGCCTGTTTACCTTCCTCTAGATCAAGAGAAAATATCCCACACTCCACACCTTCTGACTATTCATATTTACAATGGCATTAAACTTCAAATAGAAAGAGAGGGAATATTATGCGAATTTAAACCTAGAATTCTCAAGTCTTTTCATGCAACTTGAAGCCCTGAACAAATAATTAGAACCGGAGAAAAACACAGTGAAAAGTTAACGACTCTTTCCAGACAATTGTGTCATTATTATTTATCCCTTACTCATAAATATATTATTTTTGTTGTGATGTGAGGATAACGAGCAGCGATGGAACGGGAGTCATTCAGCGCCAGAAAATAATTATATGTTCTAAATTATCATGATGAGGTTTAGAGAACTTGCTGGTAAATAAGCAGAATAGTGTTTGTCAATCTATAAATATGATGTTCATAATTTTCACTATAGGATTAAATTCAGTTAATGGATTAAATGTAATGTTATGTGAAAGAGGGATAAACAAAATGAGGCAAACGAAGTTTTTGTTTATTGGAAAACTAATTACAAGAACTCTCAGCATCTCGCATTCACATGTTGTAGTATAAAAAGGTTACTTAGTTGGTGAGAAAGACGATAATTTTAGACTATAAGCATGTGATGAAATTTCCAAGTGGTGGTGTTGGGGCGGTACGTAAAGAAAATAGTTCTCTGGGCCTCCTGGGAGCTTCTCAGGAATCTGAGGGACGTCCCAGTGATGTGGGCGACTCTTGGGCCAAATCGACAGGACAAGTCAGGCGGACAGTCTCAGTATTTTAGTCAGGCACATTGCTAATAGGGGAGGTAGTGTTCCGGTGTGCATAGTGTGCATGTCCGGTGTGGGTGAGAATCAGGTAAAGAAAAAGGTGTAAAGATGTGAAGATTGGTGATGGATTTGCTCTTAGGCAGGGATGTGGCAGGAACAGGCAGATGGCAGCTTATAGATGTCGATGAAGAGACCCTTGTAGGCATCGCAGGGGTCGAAGGAGAGGAGGCGGTGGTAGACATACTTCTGGGTGCAGTGACTTTTGTAGCAGGGAGCAAGGGCGCGGCACGCAGCTTCGGGGAAGAGACAAGTTTCCAGGCGGGCCGTCTGGGTGTAGTAGTGAACATTGTTAACAATGACACGCCACTTGCCCTCAACATTCTGGGCACGCTTGGGCATGGCGTAGGCGACGTCAGAGGGGCAGATGTAGCCCTCAGGGCCGGCCCAGTGGGTGACATCGTAGGGAGATTTACCAGTGGAGGCACCAGTGTAGTAGGAGTAGGAGAAAGCCTCTTCCTGAGTTTTGGTTACCATGTCGACCAAGTCATCAGCAGACTGGCTTGCCACATCAGCGTACTTCTTGACGAAGAGGAAATCAGCACTGATGGCGCCCTTGATATCATACTCGGGATATTCAGCATCCTTCAGGCAGTAGGTGAGTGTGGAGTTGGCAGCACAGGCGGGAATGGCTGTTGGATCACAGTAGGAGTTCTTGTAGACAGTATGGCTGTAGGCAGGTTGTTGGCCATAGGGCGGTGGGTGGACTGATCCCAACACCATCGTGGCGCAGGCTAGAATGAGTGACTGAAGAGAAAAAATGCTATACAAATGCGGTATAAATCTGAGAAAATTACAAATAAATCATTCAATTTTCCACCTCTCAAAGACCACAAACATATTTAAACCTATTTTGTATGATAGAAAGATGTTTAAAATGTGTAGTGTTAAACCTGATTGAGGAGGATGAAGTAAGGTACTGCTTCAGTTAACAAATCTTTACCTTGAAACCTCAGGCTTGAAGGTAAAGTAAACTAGAAGACAGTGTAAAGTGGTTACGGAGGTACAAAGAATAGTTAATTGGAGGACGTTATATAACAGCACAGGAGGTACAGATGGCAGCAAACTGGTACCTTGCTATAGTGGCGCAGGACAAGTAGGCTATTAGTGAAGTAGAATCATGACCAACTTGTATATTAACGTTGGGGAAAAAATCATTTTTTTAATATAATTATCTTTCTATGGGGGTATGGAAGTTGAGGCGAACATCTCAAGGTTAGAGACCAACCCCAGTTCCGAGTAAAGACGTACCACAGTAAGCGCCATAGTTAGTGAGCAGATGCGAGAGTTCTTGCTTGTGACACTCTGTGCCTCCAGCCTGGGACACAGGCTACTATATACGCAAATCTGCGATGACGTCAAATGAGCGTAATAGCTGTGATTGGCAGCCCGAGTGACTTTCACTGTCGAGAGGAAGTATTATGTGGAAGGTGGGGGGGGGGGGGGGGTGGCAGGGGAGGATGTTTTATGATGGGGGAAGGGGGGAAGTAGTGCCATTAAGTCTCAACAAATGGTGTAGTGTGCTTTCCACCGGGTCCCATTAACTTCTCCCTAGTTCCATTCCTCTATTAATCACTCTCCATTTCCAGAACCCCCATTCCTACCAGTCCCCACTTACCAACCCCACTTCTACCAGTCTCCACCACCCCAACTCCACGCGCCTATGACATTACTACCACCATTATCATTTTTATTACTTGATGAGAAACATACGAAAGTGTGGGCGTGGCTGGTAGCAGGGCGTGTGTATGGTTACCTGCGTGTGGGCGTGGCTGGTGGCAGGGCGTGGGTATGGTTGCCTGCGTGTGGGCGTGGCTGGTGGCAGGGCGTGGGTATGGTTGCCTGCGTGTGGGCGTGGCTGGTAGCAGAACGTGTGTATGGTTACCTGCGTGTGGGCGTGGCTGGTGGCAGGGCGTGGGTATGGTTGCCTGCGTGTGGGCGTGGCTGGTGGCAGGGCGTGGGTATGGTTGCCTGCGTGTGGGCGTGGCTGGAAGCAGGGCGTGTGTATGGTTGCCTGCGTGTGGGCGTGGCTGGTAGCAGGGCGTGTGTATGGTTGCCTGCGTGTGGGCGTGGCTGGTAGCAGGGCGTGTGTATGGTTACCTGCGTGTGGGCGTGGCTGGTAGCAGGGCGTGGGTATGGTTGCCTGCGTGTGGGCGTGGCTGGTAGCAGGGCGTGGGTATGGTTGCCTGCATGTGGGCGTGGCTGGTGGCAGGGCGTGGGTATGGTCGGGGAGCGCCAACACATCAGGTGTAGCGGGTGTCAGAGGTGAAGTTAATGTGGTCTTTACGATACGTGGGAGGAGTCTGTGGAATTGAAAAAGGAGATAAGTGTTATAACCGAATGCTTAAATTCCTCTGCCTAAGATAAGAACCTCACTAAAATCTGCTATGGCCCGAGTCCAAAACATTGACACAGGGATACGCATCGAATTGTTAGAGGCGTAAATGACGCATGTGTTGTAAATTAATAAAAATTAACGCATTGATTTACATATTAATGGGTAATATGAAAGGCAGCCCTTTATAATGTCTGTCATAGTGAGAGAGGCACAACGGTTTTATATTTTCCGGCCAGTCTTGAGAGAACTGAGACGAATCTTCTACTCTTCATTAAAAGGCGAAATAAGACGTCAACTCATCATTCAACAGCTATGTGTTTTCTTAAATTAATGACGTGTTAAGCATATCTTCACCGTGTCAAAGAGAAGCTACATTTGCATTCCAATGTTTTCGGAATGTGTGTTTCCAATGTGTTTCGTGCTCGCGTTAATGGCACAAATATATATATATATATATATATATATATATATATATATATATATATATATATATATATATATATATATATATATATATATATATATATATATATATATATATATTTATATATATATATATAGATTCCGGGAATATTGGATGTTTGAAAGATAAAGACACCAAAGAAATTAAGAAAAACATGTTAAATCTACGAGGCGGTGGTCCTTGCTCGAAGGATTCGTACCGAGATATATTTACCTGAACTTACCTGAAGACCACTTATCTAGGTCATCGCACTCTTTCTGATCATTTCTTGCATCTGGATTTTGAGCAGAAGTGTTGTCTTGCCATTTACGGCTTCGGCGGGTAGGCGGTTCCATGGTTTTATACACTTATGCGTGAAAAATCACCTGTTTTCTTTCATTGTGGCTTATGTAACATATATCGCAAGTTTCAAAACCATTAAATGCTTACATACAACGTCTAGTGGGTTCATGAAATTAAGCCCCTATGGGCTTAAGTATAAGCACTCATGCACCGCCTATAAAACATAAACAAGAAACAAGTAACACTTAGTGAGCCAGCCAGAGGCTTAGGGCTCGCGCAGGAATATCACCGGAAAACCAAAAAAATAAAACTACGATGAAGCAGCTGACGAATATAGGTTTATTACGAGAGAAATGTGTGAAAGTATGGCACACGTAATTATACGGTAAATACAAATTAGTACGTCAACGAGCAAGGTACTTGTGGTATGAGGAGAGCCACCAGGAGCTACGTGCATGGGAAGCTGAAAGTGGGTGTGTGGTGTAGGGATGGTAGGCGGAGGTTTATCTCAACCACAACTCTCTCAACCACAGCACACGCAGTCACACTCACGCTCACAAGCACGCCACCCTCAGCTGCTGGATGAGGTGTTGGGTTGACCACCCTCATCTTCTGAAAGAGGCGACGGAGACCTTGGTTTCCACCAACTGTGTTGGTCTTCACTAATATACAGATGTTTAAGTATCTTTTTAGCCGGGTGCAAGAAAATCAATTAATTACTTGATGGGAATAAACTGTGTGTATGTGTGAGTTTGTGTAGGTGTGTATATGCATATGTAGATGTGTGTATGTGGGGGGGGGGGGATGTGTGGATGAGAGAGGACAGATTGAGTGGACAGAATATTTACATGAGTGGTTGCGGTAGTTGTTGTTTTGCAAATCGTTGTAGTTGATAGTGGTTACAGTGCTGATTATATGGTGACAAACGTGCAAGTTAATTTCCTGTTGTTAAATACAATTAATTTGATATCAGTTTTGCATTACGTCCTGATAGAAGACGAAAAAATGCTATAATTAAGGAATGTATTCAGCGTGAATCTGGGCGAAGGATAATGGCACGGCAGTTCTCGACCACCACGGCACTTACCAGTTCGAAAATTGATTGGAAAGTTGGTCGAGGCATTGTGTTCGTCGCTACCAGACTGTAGACCATGTTGGTGATTACTAACATGTCTCTCTAGAGCCTCTTTGATGCTTGTTACCCCCATGTTGAAATGTGAGTGTTTTGGACAAAATGAGGGAGAGTAGGAGGGTCGGAGGGTGGGTGGTTGGTCAGGTGGGACTGTATGAGGTCAATGTGTGGTCAATGGCTAGAGAGAAGGTATGAGGGTGTCTCAGACAGGCACCCATAACCTCAATGATGTTACTTGTGGCTCTCAGCCTGTGTGTATGTGTGCTCAGCCAAGCACTAAGCTTGCCACACACACACACACACACACACAATATATATATATATACATATATATATATATATATATATATATATATATATATATATATACATATATATATATATATATATATATATATATATATATATATATTATATATATATATTATATATATATATTATATATATATATATATATATATATATATATATATATATATATATATATATATATATATATATATATATATGTATGTCGTACCTAGTAGCCAGAACGCACTTCTCAGCCTAATATGCAAGGCCCGATTTGCCTAATAAGCCAAGTTTTCATGAATTAATTGTTTTTCGTCTACCTAACCTACCTAACCTAACCTAACTTTTTCGGCTACCTAACCTAACCTATAAAGATAGGTTAGGTTAGGTTAGGTAGGGTTGGTTAGGTTCGGTCATATATCTACATTAATTTTAACTTCAATAAAATAAAATTGACCTCATACATAATGAAATTGGTAGCTTTATCATTTCATAAGAAAAAAAAGAGAAAATATATTAATTCAGGAAAACTTGGCTTATTAGGCAAATCGGGCCTTGCATAGTAGGCCGAGAAGTGCATTCTGGCTACTAGGTACGACATATATATATATATATATATATATATATATATATATATATATATATATATATATATATATATATATATATATATATATATATATACATATATATATATTATACACAAACATATATATACAAACACGCCACGACGACCACAAGAAACTAAGAAGACCGTCATATTACGAAAGAGGAATGTAATGAGCTCAGATTTTGATTGTAGCCCATACCAGAGAGACAAGGTGTATGTGAACTATGAGTGTGGCCCACGGGGATGAGTCCCTAGACAAGACGTATACTCAGCCCGTTCTCACGACGCAACGTGCGTCAGATATGACGTGGGTTTCGTCTAACCAGATTTGATGACCAGATGATTTATTGTTATTGGCGTTGGTTGTTTATGTAATTTGTTAGTCCCATTGTTTGTTAGCTGTATCTGTTATTTGATATTTTAATTATTTACTTTTTAGTCATATCATTTAGTCATCTAGTCATATCATTTAGTCATTTAGTCAGTTCTAACTTTTGTTTGTACATATTTTCTATACAGAACTTTAGGTCGTGGATAACTTTAAAATAAATTAGATATAGTGAACAGTTTTCCACGAATGGGGGGGGGGGGAAAGGTCGCCTATTAGAGAAAGAGAAACTCTCAAAATGTGTCCAATTTTCCCAATTATTGGTTGCGTGAGAGCTGACAGGTTCTTGCATGCAGTGTGTATTGGTATGTGTATGTGTATGTGTATGTGTGTGTGTGTGTGTGTGTTTGTGTGTGTATTCACCTAGTTGTGTTTGCGGGGGTTGAGCTTTGCTCTTTCGGCCCGCCTCTCAATTGTCAATCAACTGTTTACTAACTACTTTTTTTTCCCCACACACACACACACACACACACACACACACACACACACACACACACACACACACACACACACACACACACACACACACACACACACCAGGAAGCAGCCCGTGACAGCTGACTAACTCCCAGGTATCTATTTACTGCTAGGCAACAGGGGCATTAAGGGTGAAAGAAACTTTGCCCATTTGTTTCTGCCTCGTGCGGGAATCGAACCCGCGTCACAGAATTACGAGTCCTGTGCGCTATCCACCAGGCTTCGAGGATGTGTGTGTGTGTGTGTGTGTGTGTGTGTGTGTGTGTGTGTGTGTGTGTGTGTGTGTGTGTGTGTGTGTGTGTGTGTGTGTGTGTGTGTACTCAGTAGTACTTGCAGGGTCAAGCATCTGCCTTAAGCCCTGCCATTCGACCATCATTTTTTCTATGCAGTGACTTTTTTTCACATCTCTGTGACTCACCTGTGTGTCCAGAATCCAATTATGTCCTCTAGCTCTATATTCTTTACTCTAAACTTTGCTTCTCTATCTACTTTGTCAGATTCCCTTAGTATCTTGTACGTTGTTATCATGTCTGCCCTATTCATTCCCTTCTTCAGAGTAGTTAAGCTTTCATTTCATTTCTCTTATGAGCGTCATCTCTCTTTCCACATATTAATAGATTACCTACATTCGTTCAGAATCTGGTGTTATATATATCTGTACTTTCTCAATCGTTTCCTGTTCTGACCTGTTCTGAATAAAGTGTTGGTTCCATGCTGGTGCTGCCTTCTCTAACATTCGGGGGTCCCTGAAACTTTCTTCACAGTGAACAGCTTTGCACATGCCGCTGATGTTATCTTGTCTGTGTGTGTCTCATGGGTCGGAATATATGCAATATTCATTCGCAGGTTATTGTTCTTTGGGTCTGGAAGCTTTCCAGAACCATAGAAAATCTGGAAGCTTTCTAGAACACCTTCGAATAAAATGTTCCCCAACTTAGAATTATTGGAGAAATAGTCAATAAATCCTTTGTCAGTTTGGAGTTGCTTGTGGCTGGTCACGACGCAGATGCCTCTGGAGAGAGTGGCGGAGTGTTGTGCTGAAGGTGAAGACGCTGTAGCAGCTGACCTTGAGGGCTGCTTCGGCGTGACTACACCCACGTACCTCCCAGTGTCGCGTTGTGTGCGGGGGAGCTGGGGTGGGGCGCGGGACGTGCACCCAAGTAGTGGGCGAACTCTCCCACTACATGGGAGAGGGCGAAAGAGTGGAGGGTTGAACTAATGAGTTAACTAGAGTTGGGTGAGCGGTGAGAACTTGCGTGGAGATGAAGAAAGGGTTCTTAGGGGGATGAGTATGAGGGAGAGTTGAAAGTTAGGGGGAGTGGAGAGCACCTCTAGGGAGAAGGCACATGAGTGGTTACATCACAGTGAACTTAGTGAAGGGCGGGGTCTGATGAGGCAAAATGACTAGCCGGGGGAGGAAGGGGAGGGAGGGGGGGGGGAGGTGATCCCTCTCTTGCCTCCCCCTCCTCTCTCTTTTTCTCTCTCTCTCTCTCTCTCTCTCTCTCTCTCTCTCTCTCTCTCTCTCTCTCTCTCTCTCTCTCTCTCTCTCTCTCTCTCTCTCTCTCTCTCTCTCCCTCTCTCTCTCTCTCTCTCTCTCTCTCTCTCTCTCTCTCTCTCTCCCCCTCCTCTTTTGCTTCTCTCTTTGTCTCCATCTCTCTTTTGTATTTATCTTTCTTTCTTTAAATTCATCAATTTCATTGTCTCCTATTATTTCCTGTTTACTCTATCATGTCTCACGTTTGCCTGTATGACTCCCTAGCAGTACCCAAATTTTCACAGTAATTACAGTTGGGTACATGCCTATCATGATCGAGTCAGAGTTGGCACCAATTAAATGAGCACAGCTTGCATGGTGCCATATTGACCCTGTAAACCTCCAGGCATCTCTAGGACTTGCTGGATTAAACAAAAACTCTAAAATAAAATTAAAAACAAATTTATTTTTTACTAAAGAGTAAAATATTGGACACTAATCTTCATAAAATAGTAAAAATAATTCTATCTGTTATACTTTAGCCATAATAGGCAAAGAATGTTCATGATGTCACCACCGATTCCGTACACTTCCCCCAATCTGAAGCAATTGAAGAACAAACCCAAAACTCTCACCCCCCTCTCTTGCTCCCCACACAGGTACTCCCCTCCATCCCACTGTATCTTGCATCTCCATCTTGTCATATGCCCTCTCTCTCTCCAATTCCTCTACCTCCCCTTCTATACTCCCCTTCCTGGGAAGAGACAAAAGTAATGTGTTGACATATGTTGGGTGCCTAATGTGTTACCATTTATTATCGTTGATTCTCGGCATTCTACCGGATTTGATGATGAAGCGAGTTAGGCTGATGGAGAATGATGTAGAGAGAAACTGCTTCATGGTGGGTAACCATCAGATGTTATAATAACCTTCATCTTCACGCTGGCCTTGTACATGGTTACCACTGTACTAGGTACAAGGTACATATTAAGGCCACCGACACCACTACCGAACACTCTCTTAATATGTAGGGAAACAATAATAGAAAATCAAGGAGTGGGATGAGTCGTCTTATGCAAGTTTTCTACATGGTTTAGAGACCGTTGCCACGATGGGAGGACGATCACTTAAGAGCGGTCTGTTGATTGATTGATGAAGATTAAGCCACCGGGTAGGAGAATCCCATAAGACGGTCTATGAACTAATGTGTGTTTGATACAAAGTGGGTTTGCACGTCACATTTGTATCTTTGCGAGTGATTGGCTTGCTCAGTACTCTTGGCCCGGCCTTCGGTCTTCTATTACGAAATTAAATTAATGACACTCCTTATTTCCTTCAAAACGCTTAACCTTAACATATTACTCTTTTATCACTCCTCTATATTCATATATCAAATTCTTATATGAATTTTGGATTTAACAAAATTCACACATCCAGTACGATGAGTCACAATACTGTGGGAGAAGAGTTGACATACAAGCCACACATCTGAAAACAGGAGAAACGACGATGTGATTTTTTATTGTTGCGGCCGAAGGCAGCTAGTTTATTGTGCACCCCATACTCATCCTGTGAGCGGTGGCGTAAAAGCATTACAGAGAGCACAAAAGGTCTTTATCAGATCTCATCTTAGATTATTACATAAACAATTTCCTCTATCCTTCACACCTTATAGTTACAATGTCAGCTAGTTACAGAGAAAGTGTTATTTCAAGAGCTATATATTTACAGTAAGTCATCATACATTAATGGTAGGTCTTATCGCTAATACATAATAGTTTGACCAATGGGGATATTGCAGAGTCATAGGGGAGCTTCTGTTTATTATTAGTCCTCACAATACACTACTTGTTTCTGAATCTCATATGTCGTTCATCTACTGGAAGCGAAATGTGGATACAGTGCAAGGATTTCAGGTAATTTATCCATGGTAATAAGATAGGTTGCCATATCATACAGAGTGAGCTTAGATTTATCTCTAAATGGCTCAATTTTACTACAATCCAAGATATAGTGTTCGAGTGTGTGTCCCTGTCTTTGTCCACACACTTTACACTGTACTTCATCTAGATCCCTATACAAGCCGAACTGCCAGAGATACTTGTAGCCAAGTCTTATACGAGCTGTGACAACATCTGTTAGTCTACTGACTTTGTTACTTGCCCCATACACATGTTTTACTTCACACATTTCATTGTGATGAATAATGGACCTGCTAATTCCAGTTTGCATAGTTCTACTTTCTTCAAATTCATCCAGGAGTTCTCGTCTAATGACACTTTTAAGGGACCTAAAAAAAGGGCACTTTTTTAGGGAGCCGGTCGGCCGAGCGGACAGCACATTGGACTTGTGATCCTGTGGTTCTGGGTTCGATCCCAGGCGCCGGCGAGAAACAATGGGCAGAGTTTCTTTCACCCTATGCCCCTGTTACCTAGCAGTAAAATAGGTACCTGGGTGTTAGTCAGCTGTCACGGGCTGCTTCCTGGGGGTGGAGGCCTGGTCGAGGAACGGGCCGCGGGGACACTAAAGCCCCGAAATCATCTCAAGATCTCAAGATAACCTATTTGATAACTCAAGATTCCGTTCAATACTGTCTTTATTTACTGCAACCTTAGCAAGGGCGTCAACTTTGTAATGTTCCTGCATGCCAATGTGAGAAGGAATCCATAACATTTTTATATATACCCTCTTGCTAAGTATTCTTATATATCTACGTCTAGCTTCCAAGACAAGCACGTTATTACTTGATTGCAAACTGTTTATTGCTCGTAGTGAGGAAAGGGAGTCAGAAATAATTAAGCTGTCTACTTCAGTGTTGTCAATAATTTCGAGTGATATATTATCAGAATTATAAGAATAATTATCAAGTCGTGTAATGACTTGATAATAGTCCAGGATGGACCGAAACGTCGACGTTTCTTCATTGCCAGATGTGTGGGTTTGGTATTAATATCACAAAGCTTTGTGACATGTTCAGATCTTAATTATAGAAATGTCTGTGTGCATAAATTCATATTTTAAATGTTATTGCTTTGAGATGTCTTTAAAAACTCTTTCAAATTATATGTGGGTCACCTCTTCTCGCTGCTTCTGGCTCCATATTTGTACATGTACTCAAGTTCTCCTTTTTTTTCCTTATTCTGATGTTGAAGAGGAGCCGCATGTGCTGGGATTTCGCTTAATGAGCCACGTCGTTTTAAACTTGTCTCTGATGGTGTTCTCGGAGATGCCCACTCCCGGCCACTTGTGGGTATCCCACTCCCGGCCACTTGTGGGTATCCCACTCCCGGCCACTTGTGGGTATCCCACTCCCGGCCACTTGTGGGTATCCCACTCCCGACTACCTGTGCCCATCTCGGCTTGATGTCATCCATTGTGTCCAATATTTTATCCACACCCACACTCTGCTAAGCTTTACTTCCCTACACAGGTAGACCAGTTAAATTTTTTATAGTGGTCATCGTTGCATTTTCATATGAGATAGAGAAATTTATCGGCTGCGTCCATCATTCCTTCTCGGGGTCTTTCTTCTGAGTCCTGAGTCGTGTGGTACCATAGACACAAAATATCACTCCGTATGCTAGACGGTTAATACCATCTTTCTTCCTCCTCGCGCGTCTCTCTCTCATTGCCACAAGATAGCCAGAAAGTATGGAGACTATGCATGTATGTTTCCATACATGTATCTTTATGTAGTGATCAGCGTAGTAAGCTCACAACCGAATGGTTTTATTCCTGTATAGGGTGAGACGCTTGGGAAAGTTTCCTTGCGCCTGATAAGAACCCATCAATAAACATGTACCCCAAAAACTGGCGACAGTTTTGGATGGCACGGTACATATCAGAGCAAATGAGCCCATGAATGTATTTCTTAAGTGCAAGGGTAATGAGTAAAGAGAACGAATTACGAGGGAATTATTGCTCATACTTCCATTCACAGTGTCAGAAGCATGTGACAAGGAACGAAGTAACTGGGTCACTGTATTTGGCGACTGACGAGCTGAAGCATCTGCTTGTGAACCGGGTTAAGTAAAAATTGTTGTGTAAACAAGACAAGGGGCATAAGTAAGTCTATGACAGCTAATCAGGTCATTAAATGCATTTACTAAATTTTCTGGGAAGTTCCTTTTTTAAGCTTTCATTTTTGTCATTCAACAAGAAAGGAAAAGGTGATTAAAATAAGACAGGAAGCTGGAATAGTAATTCTAGGTAATGGGTTTCCTGCGGAACCTTGAGAGAGAGAGAGAGAGAGAGAGAGAGAGAGAGAGAGAGAGAGAGAGAGAGAGAGAGAGAGAGAGAGAGAGAGAGAGAGAGAGAGAGAGAGAGAGAGAGAGAGAAGGAGGAGGAGGGATGGAGGGAGGAAGGGAGTACTTGCTCCAGCACATCTTAGAAAACAGTTAATAAAGTTCGACGAAGGTGCTCAATTGACAACGTTCCAATACATGCCCCAGGCAAGGAGGCCATTGTCACCTTGTGTCTGTCTCGGAATGTCTCGTACCAGGGTCCATGATAAAAGATAATTTAATAGAGTTGATGTATGCTGATGGGGAAAAGAGACAGAAAAGTGTTTTACATGTTTTGCTCCATTAACCCTTGCCTTCCTTTGACCCTTGCCCCTTGCCCTTCCCCGACCCTCAGACCCCCACTGGCACCCTGCCCCTATCATATAGCATCTAATATAATTAAACTTTGATACTGAAATAAACTATTTACTCAAGTTCTATGTGACGTCAACCCGTCCTAAGGGTGTGCTCGCCCAAGCAGAGGGCGTCCTCAACTGCTGCATTCGTCAATGTCGTTATTTTGTGTTATCAAAAACGGTATTTTCTAAAATAAAAACAAAATTAAGAAACTTACTGAAACGTAGTGCTTCAATGAAGGTGAAGTAAAGACCCACATATATGTGTAAGTGTATTAAACACCAAATTGTCGTATGTAACCTACATCCTTTCTCAAGGTACTGTACACATTGCATATAGCAAAACTCAAAGAATCTTGTCCAGAACATTTTATACAACACTTTGGGAAAGGATATAGGCTATATCCCAAATTTTGTATTTTTATTACACTTACGCACATATATGTGGAGTCTTTCCTTCATCTTCATAAAAATAATACTATTATATATTATAGTTTACTGTATAGATGACTTAGGGTATTTTAGTAAATATGAAATGTTAACTCTTTACCTATTTCACTGGAATTTTACAATTTTTAATATGTTTGTTTTGGTAGACATGTATCTAACCAGCAACGAGCAATGAACCAACCTTGTAATGACACATTATATATAATGAATTTCGTGACATAAACGCATTATTTAGTATCTCTTAAATTAGATTACAGTGTTTTCGTCTGAATCGAGAGATATTTCCATCGCCTCGTCTCAGGTTTATAATGACCACCTTTCCGTTTTCCCAAACAACAATATCACTGAGCTCATAAGAACCTGTGACGAGTCTCTGTGACATCTGCTTCTCTCGTGTCAAGTATATTATACTAATCACTTAAATTTGACTAGTTTTTGTTTCCCATAAAAAAACAGAGCTATTAACCCTCCTAATGTTGACCTTGTTCCATGAGAGACCATTTCATTATTCTTGTTTCATTGTGTTGTAATATAGCTGTGGCGCTTTCACATAGAGCAGGATATATTTTCAGGGAGAGGTGTACCCTATTTCTCATTGTATATACAGAAAGGGTTTACTATAACTCTGGACAAATGTCCAGGACTAAAGTATACTTGCTTTGTTAGTCAGTAAGCTTTTGAACTCTCTAGAGGTCAACAGACCTTAAGCCCAACACGAGACATAGGTCTCGTATTGGGAGACATATACTGTATAGACATATACTGTATATACATATACTGTCTAAATTGTATATGCCATGAACTTGTATGTAAACACAGGAACTAAATATTAGTAAGCAACTTGCTCTCTCCTTCCTAAGCTCTAATATCATGATAGGTCAATATGGTTATATTTGCACTTTGATGGAGAAAAACAATACGAGTTAGATTAGTGATCAGGATTTTTGATATATGTTAAGTAGTAATATTTAATTTCTTCAGCACGTCAACATTAAACATTAATAATTTCACACTAACAAATATCCATACAAGGATGGGATCGGAAACATATAGAAATGTCCTAAATTCGAGATTTGCTGTCACCTGTCGTCTAGCAAGAGGGTTTAGTTCCCCAATACGTGTATACTTCAGGGATATACCCGACATTCGTCCCAAGTATATCGTCCTAGCACAAAGCGTTATGATTACCCTCAATATATAAAGAAAAAAACGTACCCCATAAGGCTGTGAGTAATTAAATGATGGAAAACTTTCATAGCATCAGATCTCAGCAACAGACCTCAGCATCGACTGTTGGCTCATTAAGATTGAGAGTGATAATTGCAGTCATAACTGAATCACGGTTGAATCACGAGCGTGAATTTAGCGCGAGAACACACGAGAGTCTCAAATGCGCCGAGAAACTTATTGCGAGAGATGACACGAAGCTGACAAGCTGATGAAATAACAAGTATTGTCTTTATCACCAAGACATACAAAACATTAATTACATTTTGATATTCAAGTCTGATTAAATGTCTGGATCGACCTTAAAAGAAAGGACTGAGAAGGCGATCACCATACTATTCCCACGGCTGACTCGTTACTTTCAACACCCCCCCCCCCGTCCCGTCCCGTCCTGTCTAGTTACGTCATCACGCTGTGTAACGATTACGTACGCAGATCCAATCACCAATTAGCTCGTACAGTAATTTGGAACGATCGTTTCCCACCCGAGAAACTGTGTGCCAGACCAACCACACACCACTCAAGCGTAGTTCGAGCTCCAGTTTGTTTACATTTGCTTGTTAAAACATACATAGATCGTATAGATAGAGCGCTCTATCACCTGGGCTGATAGAGCGTCGGCCCTCATAAGCTTGGGGTACCAGGGTTCGAGTCTCCCAGGGGAATGGAATACATAGATCGTATTCTGGTACAGCGGCGCCCTCATCAACTACAACACTGGTAATCATACTGTAGTAATCATACAGTGGTAAGAATACAGTACGCATATAGTAAGTATATGGATATCATATAGTAACTATACAGTGATTATTATATAGTGTAAATTAGAGAGGAGAATTATCACGGTGGTAATCAGGTAATAGAAATCATATGGTGATTTATCGCACAGTGGTACACATTTAGTGGTAATCATGCGGTGATAATTATAGTGTGATAATTATAAATTGTGAATTATAGTGAGATAATTATATATTATAAATTATTGAGTGATAATTATGAATTATATAGTAACAATCATGTATTGATGCATAATAGTGGAAATCATGCAACTATAATCATACATTGATAATAATATAGTTATAATCATACAGTTATACATTTGTAACCACAGATCTGCTAATCATACATGGCAATCCCACAGCGATAATTATGCATTTCTATACTAGGTTATACACTAGAATTCTACATACAAAATTGGAACACAAAATATCATTCACGTGAAAATGTATGAGGCCTCGCGTTCCTACACAGGACTCTGTTCAGAGTTCACATTTTCATACAATCTTATATACACATCTAGTATGATCAATACCACCTTCTGAGTTTGTGATCGGTTGTGTTGGCTATTTATTAACATTGTATTTTTACACTCAAATGTTTGTACCTAAGAATTGATGGGATATCGGAATTTATTTTGTATTGGAATTATCGGATATATGAATGTTAGAGTGTTTAAAAAAAAGATATTCAATTTATGTTGCTTTTTAAGGTAAGTTTTAGAATTTTTTTCTTTTTGGTTACAGTGACCCCTGGCAACTACCTGGCAGCGGGCGCCCTCGTAGAAGTCACGTATATAAGCCACAGTCGGTGCCAGTTTGGCATCAGACCTTCCTCAGCTCTCCTCCTGTGCCCACCTGTGCCAACTACCCAACATGGGCTTCATACATGTGGTGAGCGAAATCGTTCCTGCATCTTTGTCCATAATGTCTTGATGTTCTATACCTCGTGCAGCGATTACTTCCGTTTGGTGTTTGTGTGTTTTGTGGCCACGTTAAGGAGACGCGAATATTTGTAGTGTGTTTGTTGGTGATGACAGGAGGTTGTTAGATGTTTTGTTTTTGTTGGTAGTGGGTGTGTGGGTGTTGGTAGTGGTTGTGTGGGTGTTGGTAGTGGGTATGTGGGTGTTGGTAGTGGGTGTGTGGGTGTGTGGGTTGTGTGGGTGAGGTAGTGGGTGTGTGGGTGTTGGTAGTGGGTGTGTGTGACTTGCGTGTGCTGGTATTGGGTGAGGCTTTCGGGTGTTGATAGTGGCAGTTGTCTCCATAATCTTAACTGCCGCGCCATTATACTGAATACATATGAGTGTATTAAGAAGCCACAGCCAAGGACCAGGAGCGAGAAACTCATCTCTGTGGTAAAGACGAAACATTTTTGTAATTCTCGACCTAACAATAAGCTCAGTTTTGTTGTATAGAAATAAGGAAGTGAGGCATGGTGTGGCTCCTCACCCCTCACCTCATGGTGTGGCTCCTCACCCCTCACCTCATGGTGTGGCTCCTCACCCCTCACCTCATGGTGTGGCTCCTCACCCCTCACCTCATGGTGTGGCTCCTCACCCCTCACCTCATGGTGTGGCTCCTCACCCCTCACCTCATGGTGTGGCTCCTCACCCCTCACCTCATGGTGTGGCTCCTCACCCCTCACCTCATGGTGTGGCTCCTCACCCCTCCCCTCATGGTGTGGCTCCTCACCCCTCACCTCATGGTGTGGCTCCTCACTTCCCTACACTTGCTGTCACAACTTCGCGACCACATTCACATTTACTGTTAACACCGCTGGAGGATATCAACACAGTCATAGCTTACTTCAACATAATGATAAAACCAGCCACTCATTA
Organism: Procambarus clarkii; assembly: GCF_040958095.1. Classification (NCBI taxonomy): domain Eukaryota; kingdom Metazoa; phylum Arthropoda; class Malacostraca; order Decapoda; family Cambaridae; genus Procambarus; species Procambarus clarkii. Next base: position 11,541,165 of record NC_091232.1, read on the forward strand.
CACTATTAAATCTCAAGCTGATGTTTGGTTGACTTTAATAGTATTACTGAATAAATTACAACTACAATTTATTTTTTATGTGGTAACAGTCAGCCATATTGGTGGTAACTATTCTAAATCTTATACATCATTGTCTGACAGCTTGAAAGGTACTAATATGCACGTAAAATTAGTTGCAGTTTCGACTGGATTTCTTTAGATACTAAAAGCATCGTGTTTCATGTTGCACTGATGACTGACGCAAGGTTTTGAGTAATAAGATGGTGATGTCTCTGGTGCTACAGGTCGCTGCGGTACTAGTGGGCTTGGTAGCGGGGGATGCTGATCCTGATGCAGCCATTATCTCGCATCGAGGATCCTTCTTCCACCCGACGGCTGCTCCCCACCACGCCTTCGGTCCCACCCCGGCTTATGGAAGCGTCATTCCCTCTTACCATGCCGTTGCTTCTACTTACCATGCCTACCCTCCATACCACCAACCCTACAAGTGCCGCAGCTACAACAAGATCCCTGCTTGCTCCTACAACACCACCAAGTCTTGGTGCCTCTACGACCACGAGTACCCGGAGTACGAGATCAAGGATGCGCTACAGTACCACAAGGCCAGCGTCCTGCCCCTGTATGCGGACGTCGCCGATCTCGACACTTCCAGCTCCGTCTACCGTCCACGCTACCTGCTGGAGGAGACATATCTATGTCCCTCAGAAACCAGCTACGTCCGTCCTCTGAGGGCCGTTAACACCGATGGACACTGGAGAATAATTGTCAACAACGTGAACGTAAGTTTAATTGTTCGACTCTTAAATAATTAAAATACACCACGAACCTTTTCAATCTGACAACATTTTTATAGAGCATCATACCCTCATTACTGAGATACATTTAGGCTGCAGCCGCTTTGAACTGACACGGCGGATTTTTCATTCGACACATACAATTTTGTATTCTATGAAACAGTTTATCTTTCAAAGGCATCCCATGTATCACCGCAGGTGGACTACGAGTTCTTCACCCAGACGACCCGCTTGGAAGAGTGCCTGGGGTATAGCTCGTGCCCACTCGTCCCTCACTGCTACGAGTCCTAAGTGCCTGCAGAAGTCCACCTTCCACCGCTTCCTCGTCTTCGACCCCTGCGACCAGTACTTCCCCTTCAGTGTTGAGACCTTCAAGCTGCCCGCCAGCTGCTCCTGCCAGCTTGGCGCTTACTACATCGACCATTAACTCCTCCTACTGCTCCCCTATATCTTTGATAGGAAACTTAGCGAGTTATGTATCCCTTTAAGCAAGCATTCAGGACAGTATGATAGATTCTCCCGTTGAGGTCCTTAAATCCTTCTTTTTCGTGTTACATCTATATTGTAGAATTTATTATGTTGTAGACTAACTTTTCTTCACTTTTTATATTAAAATAGAACATTATCGTGAAGCAGTGTAGTGAACGTAGACGACAGAGTTCCTGTCACAAGCTCGTTAGAGAGAGTGTTAAGCTTCTACTTTCAGGCCAAAGCATCCTAACCACGATGGTACAAAGAAAACTGAAATCAGATACAAAATTCCATTGAACTTAGCCAGAGAGGCTGATGATTTTTTGGTGTTTAAGGTCCTCCTGTGAATACAACTCCGCTTCCCTAGTACCGTCGTGTTTAAACAAATGTCCTCGTATAAAAGAAATCAAAGTATACAAGCACGTAACACAGTATATATTCTAGAATCTCAGAGTAGAATAGTTGTAGTGCATCTTCGTCTGAGGATCTCTTAGATATTTAAGAAACATTCTTATAGTATTATAAGTCCTAACTTACGCAGCAAGCGACTCTTTCCTAGGTGTCCCAGGAATATATATGCCTTCGTTTTTGCTCTTATGTGAACGATTTTTTTTAATAAAAAAATAACCTCTCCCTTAGACCAACAAAACAATGCCTTTGCATTGTAATAAAGGAGGCAGCAGCACCGCCCCCCCCTTCTATGATGGTACAAAGAAAGCAGTTCTCTAGTCATCACGACCAAGACCCCTTTGTTCCTCCCTCTCCTCTCTCCCACTCTCCCTCCCTCCTTCACCTGCCAGACATAAAGTGAAGGCCAATACATGTATGCATATATATCCGCCTCTCGCCCATCGTGTCTTTCATGTCCATTTATGTACTAAAAAGTATTTATATATATATTTATTGGAAATAAAGGTTATTGTGTAATTAAGTTTTTTCTGCCTGACAATCAGTGTAACAATCAATTCATTGTTCCAGACGTTATTATTATGTCTGCTGAACGGCTCACTGGAAGAACATTAGTGTTTTGTGCAGGCGATGAGTCACAATAACGTGGATGAAGTATGTTGACCAGACCACACACTAGAAGGTGAAGGGACGACGACGTTTCGACTTGAGAATGGTCCAGGACGGACCGAAACGTCGTCGTCCCTTCACCTTCTAGTGTGTGGTCTGGTCAACATTAGCGTTTTGTGTCTTGGACACATACCCGACTTGAAATTGGCCTTGGTCAGTGGTCTATTATGCCCCTTCCTATACTCAATTTTTCCAGTCTATCTCTCCATCTCCTCCCTCCCCACTCCTCCCCCATGTCTCCCCCTACCTATCTCACCCTCCATCCCGTTTCCTCCATTAATACTCCCTCCCTCAGTCCCCCTCTCCAGGAAGGAGAGCGTAGGAATATTATTAGTTTTAAACATTATCACATAAATATCAGCAATGTGAGTCTGCAATAATGTTACTGGATGGACGGAGAGAAGAGGAACAGGTTGGGGAGGCGGGAGGGATAAGTGGGGTAGACAGAAAAAGAGAGGTGGGAATGACAGGAGGAACAGACAGCAAAACAGAAGAGATAGGTGGGGGAAAGAGAAGGAGAGTGGGAGAGACAGGAGGGACAGATGAAGAGGACAGGAGGGGGCAGGTAGGTGACGCACATGAAAGAGTTACGGAGGAATAACAATGCAAGTCAATACGTAGGATGACTGGCACAATTTTTTTAATACAGATACATCCCATCATCTTCAATGCCTGATTCGACGCCCTCCTGAGGACCCGAAACCATTCCCTTTCCATGGACTGTCTCACAATCCTTAATTACAGACTTCCCACTAATATTTCCTCTTCCCCTCCATTCCAATAACCACTTTCCAATCCTGATATTCCTATCCCAATCCTGCTGTGACTGCTGCTATGCTCCCTGAAGCTTCTCCCGTACTTCCAACACTCTTTTCACCCACAGTCCTTAGTCAATTCTTCCCCCCTGACTGCAGACTAAAAGTTAAGAGACGGGGGTCCAGGAGGTGGAGTTCAACCCTCAGTACTAACAAATTTATCCACCCGAACACACTATCTTACCAACACACATATATGTAAAGCTAGACAAAAAGTCAACACATACACAGCATAAACACACTTGCGTCTCCACACGACACCAAACACACACACGTTTTCCCAGATAACACTCAGCCACACACCTGAAGCACAAGCACCCTCAGATGCCACTGGCCTTATGCCGTGCTGTTGGTGCATAACGGACACGTTATGCGGCTGTACTGCTGCCAGCCAGGTGTTGAGTAGTCACGTGAGAGGACGGGAGGCCGCCACTGGCTGGCACGCGGCCCACCACCTCACATGATGACGGCTCTGCCACTCAGGCTGCCACCCACCTGTCTGCACTCTCCACAATGATATTTATTGGTTTGGTGTCCTGGTTGTGGCCTATCAGCCGCGGGAGGCCTAGTGGCTTTACAAGAATATGCAATTTTATCTGCACTGACAACCCACTGCACCTTCTTTGCATGTAAATAAAGGAATACAAATATATTAAGGCCACCACAATAGCTTACTGACCCGCCAGCAATTGTATTTTAATCCTTAACATAAGTCAAGACTAAATACACACTGACTACACATACCGAGAAGTGTAGTACACTTCACGGAGCATAATACCTCTCTATATCATATATTTAATAATCTAATTAGATGTTATTGTTGATAATCTTCGATTCTACAGCTTGTGTAAATTGATCTGGTCATTTGAAAAATGTAGGGCTAATTACGGATATTTACAAATGGGAATTGTGTGGTATTTAAGAAACAAATAATTAGGGAGTTAAGACTGGCGCCTATAATTACAGAAGAGTCATAAGGCAGGTAGTATTGGTGCCCAGTCTCAAGACTATGAACTTGAACTGCATAAAACTCTGCTTAAGATTAACGATGACACTATCAAGTGACATAATAACCTGTTTCATAATCTTACTAATACTTCAATCAATGAGAATATTGGTAATGAGGAATGTAAATATTGTGAATTATATTGCATTACACAACGGTTATAAGGGGGGATGGGGGTAGTCTCATAGAAAACGATGTCAAGCGAGGAGGACTCTTGTAGATCTGTCACCCCACTCACGTGATCTCACTCCCACTCATATTGAATCGCCACTCTATGCTTTTAAATGACCATATCCGGCGCTTCGTTCCGTGTACCTTTAGGAAATTGTATCTTGCCTGTATCATCACAGTCGGTCCACAACCGAAAGGTCCCAGCATCCGCTTCCAAGAGGAAGGCTAATTGTTTGCCTTGTGTGAAATAAGAAATCAAACCAGTTACTTTCCATACCCAATGAGATCACGATAGCGTGATATAACAATGAGTTATAGCGCCGCGTGTGTCTGGGGTGACCCAGGACGCTGGTACCATCCCCCTTTCTGCTCCTTAGATTTTCTCAGCTACTTTAGGTTCACACGTCATAGTACCAGACTTGTAAAACTACTCTGCACGCTAACATGAACGTGTATCAGGTTTTCCCAAGGATTCATACACCAATACATTGAACTTCCCCTGTCTAGGCTGTGGGCAGAGAAGTAGTGGGGGAGTGGGCGGACGAGAAGGATGGTTTGGTTCAGCAAGAGGAAGAGGGAATTTAGCATGTGGATTGAAGAGCTGCCTTGCGACCTGTCTTGCATTAATCAACTCCGGGTTGCCTACAACACACACGCAGAGTGGTAGACGGTTGGAACAAGTGAGGAGGTGCTGCACGCAAAACCCGTCGGTAGTTTATAGCGTCATAGACAAAAAGAGTATTGGGAAGACGGGACACCACAAGTATAGCTCTCATCCTGTAACTACGCAGGTAATTACACTCAGGTGATCTCACACACACACGCACAGAACGATTGATACAAGGTCTCTAACCTCTTCTCTACCTCTTCTCTAACCCCCATTACCACCGCTGCTCCCTTCATCAATACTTCTCACCTTCGTTACAGACAGCTGCCGCTCGCCGTCTCTACCTTCGCCAATATAACAACTACTGCCTAATTCTAGTAACTAACATAGCTATTTTGAACGCTAATTATTATTATTATTGTTGTTTATAATTATCAAAGTTATTAAGAAGAGTCGTGGCTTATTCCACCAAGCCTAGAGTGTAAGATTTCAAAGAGAAGAAGTATTAATACTACACCAGAAAAAGCAAGACCCAATAAGGTGGCTGAAAACCAACACGTGTGAAATGAAAGTTACGACGTTTTGGCCCCGTCTTAAACCCTTTTCAAGTCCTGTCACGACTAGACAAGGGTCCGAGACGGACTGAAACATCGTTACTGTCCATTCACATGCTTCGGTTGGGTAATTTACTAAAATGATCTTCTCGGATCATGCCGTAAGAAAAACTTCAGGTTTTCCACAGTAAATGTTTTGACCACAAGCGAGTGACAGCCAGAGGTCTGCTGTGCTGCTCATGTCAAACGTGCGATTCAAATCTTTACTAAGAAAATATTAATTATGGAGCATTGTTATTTCGCCTCACCACCTCATACAGTCTCACACACACACACACACACACACACACACACGCGCGCCTTGCAGAGAGAAGGGAGTGAAATGCTCAGCTGTGTCAAGGGCACTGTGAGGCAGGCGTGGTCCTCACTGCTCCTGTTTACATCAACACCTTCAGTCATCACTATCTGTCTCCATCAACACCTTCAGTCATCACTACCTGTCTCCATAAACACCAGTCATCACTACCTGTCTCCATAAACACCTTCAGTCATCACTACCTGTCTCCATAAACACCAGTCATCACTACCTGTCTCCATCAACAACTACAGTCATCACTACCTGTCTCCATCAACACCTTCAGTCATCACTACCTGTCTCCATCAACACCTTCAGTCATCACTACCTGTCTCCATCAACACCTTCAGTCATCACTACCTGTCTCCATCAACACCTTCAGTCATCACTACCTGTCTCCATCAACACCAATCATCAGTACCTGTCTCCATCAACACTGTGAGGCAGGCGTGGTCCTCACTGCTCCTGTTTACATCAACACCTTCAGTCATCACTATCTGTCTCCATCAACACCTTCAGTCATCACTACCTGTCTCCATAAACACCAGTCATCACTACCTGTCTCCATAAACACCTTCAGTCATCACTACCTGTCTCCATAAACACCAGTCATCACTACCTGTCTCCATCAACAACTACAGTCATCACTACCTGTCTCCATCAACACCTTCAGTCATCACTACCTGTCTCCATCAACACCTTCAGTCATCACTACCTGTCTCCATCAACACCTTCAGTCATCACTACCTGTCTCCATCAACACCTTCAGTCATCACTACCTGTCTCCATCAACACCAATCATCAGTACCTGTCTCCATCAACACCAAGTCATCAGTTTCTCTGCATTGCATGACTTCCGCAGGCCTGTCGTTGATATACAAGTTTCGTAAAGCAGGAAGATACATTTTTTAACTTTTATAGGTGGTCTACGTATCTTGTTCCCGGTAATACATGGTGTGTTAATAAAACAAAGAAAACTTTAACACCTGCAATACGTGTATCTTGCACACACAAAATAATGATGACATAAAATATGAAACAAAAAGCTTAAACATAAATTATAACTCAATGACTCGACAACAAAATAATAAAGTACAAGAACACAAAACGTTACATTACCTTCACGACCCACAACTCTTACCGAACTAACTGAGCAGTTCAAGTACCTTTATTGAGACAACACAATACTTCTCGAAGGGGATAGAGTAGCTGAGGATATTTCTACCCCTCGACTGGAGCAGTTCAGTAAGATTAGTGTAGTTTTGACCTTCACAGACCAGCGTCCAAAAACGACTGAATAGTGGCATAGTTCGCCGGCACTTGACGTGACCTCCCTCCCCCCCCCTCCCCCCTGGAGCACGGGTGGCGTGATCCCAAACTACTTGACTGGGTAGTTACATGGTGAGCCATAGCAAAGGCACAGAATGAAAGTCACACACCAACGAACACATAATACTGTGAAAAATATAATAGTTTAATATCATAATACAGAATGATGTATACATGGTAAGGGTATACGAAGCCTTGAGTTGACGTGAAGTGTTCGATAGCCAAACCCCGAACACAGAGGGTTATCATGCGACACCGCCGCCGTGTTTACATAAACACGTCACAGGTAGATGGGATGTGGAAAATAGGTCTTCAGTCTCGTTTGTTTGGTCTAATGTTGCTCTTTTACCCATAAACCCTTGTTTGAGACACAATTGTCTTATCAGCTGAGCTAACGGCTGTCTCTCGTTACCTGGGGGGGGGGGGCAGTCGGCACTGACCACGACACTGGCCACGACACTGACCACGGCACACTGACCACGGCACTGACCACGGCACTGGCCATGGTCAGTGCTCACTGGCACTGAACAATCTCGCTGGCAGAACAATCAAGATCACGCTGTGATGAGGCCCTTCAACTTAATGATATTGCTTTCCTAATCTTCTGTGGCCTTTGGGAAGGTTGTGTCTATAGATTTTATTCCGAGTGTAATTGTTTGTGTCTGTTGGATGCCTTGCACGGTAGTGGAGAGAGAGAGAGAGAAGGGAACTATGAGGAGGAAGCGCCAAGCCATTAAGAGAGAGAGAGAGAGATATGAAACCCTCAGACAATTGCATTTCCAGGTATATTCCTTAATAAATACGTGCGTTTCTCAGTACCTTTCTCAATCAACAGCTTTATTTCTCAAAATATGAGTCCATCACCTTCATTCTTAAATTTCAGGAAGGAGTTATTTCCTGTAGTACACATAATATGTTCTCTGAAATCTCCCAGATATTATAGATAGAGCTATCTCTGCACTGTGTGGTCACCCTCTCTTTCTCCATTAACATTTGAATTAATTGAAAACGCCTTGTTCCAAAAAGTAATTTGATCTTAAGTGAACTTTTTAGAAGTGTGTAATCCACTTTGAATAAGCGAGTGAACATAGTTTTGGGCTTGTGTAGGTTACTTTATTTATAAGTGACGCAGATTCACTCCGGACGACTGGTCATATAGGCAGCTCAGCCAGTGTGTGTGTGTTGGGTCGCGCATCAGTTGGTGGGCGATCATGATTACATAATACAGTGGATGAAGAAGCAAATGTATATAAACCTCGGGTGAGCCAACATCCTTACAGAGGCTCCTCTGAACACGAGGCAACATGACACTGAAGGCACTGGTAAGCGCCCTCCACTCACTGGGTGGAGAGCTGCATGGGCGAGGTGCTGGAGGGAATCACTATAATGTGAAAAGGAAGATCACACGAACTGTTATACCATTATCAAGTTACAGGAATTGATAATGAGTCAGGACGGACGGAAACGTCGTCGTTTCTGCAATTCTTGATGTGTGGTTTGGTTCATCACACAATGTGTTGCCTCGATCTTATTCGATAAAATGAATTCCCTAACAAATGCTTCATAAATAACTTAGTCCTAGTAGTTTCTTGATAGATTGAGAGTTACTAAAAGGGCTCCTTTTTATATTATATCCATCATTTTGAAACAATGATAATGTTCACACCTAGAAAAAAAGATTATATTTGGTTTAATATTTTTGTTTTAACAATTCAAGTATTTTTATTTATTCTTTGATTAAGTTTGACTTTTTCTGCATCTTTTCCTATCTTTCACATTCGTTTCAGTCGATTAAAATATATATATAACTTAGGAAAAACGATGCCAAAATATGATTCCCAGAGCGTAGTCAGGAAGATTATTAACATGACGTTCCTGTACTCTGACAGACGCTGGTGATGGCGGTGGTGGTGTCAGCATGGTGCCACCTCGACCAGCCATGTGAGCATCAGCCTCGGTAACGGAGGCAGCATCCAGTATGGCAGCGACCACGGCTCATCACACCATTCCTCATCCTACGATGCACAAACACCAGCCCGGTCTTATGGCCCAGCTCCGCCCTACCATCCTGCTGTACCCGCCTGTGCTGCTCTCACTAACTCTTTCTTGTGCCTCGAAGACGAGGAATACCCTGAGTACGAGGTCAAGAACGCCATCGAGAACCACTTGGACAAGTTCAATTCTCTTTACGCTGACGTGGCGGAGCTTGACACCAAGGTCTCTGTAGAGCGTCCCAATACCTTATACGAGGAGACTTACCTCTGTCCCTCAGAGACCTCTTACATCCGCCCACTTCGTGCTCAGAACACCGACGGCAATTGGCGCGTCATCGTCAATGGCATCAATGTCCATTACAAGACTTACACACAGACCGCCCGCATCGAGGAGTGTCTCACCGCTGGCAAAGACTGTCCTCTGGTGCCTCAGTGCTACGAGTCCAAGTGCCTACAGAAGTCCATCTACCACCGCTTCCTCGTCTACGACCCCTATGATCAGTACTTCCCCTTCGCCATCGAGACCTTCAAGCTGCCCGCCAGCTGCGCCTGTCTCCTGGGCGCCTACACCATTTACCACTAAACGTCTTATTCCACGAATAACTAGTATTTAATACTGAATCTAAACATTGAATGTGACATTAACGCTGTGTCCCACACCTCATGACTATGTCCTTTTGTAACTCCTATATTAGGTGATATCCAGTCCCTGTGGGACTAGATATCATGTGGTGGTTCGTGAAGAAAGCAGTTCTCTAGTCCTCCAACGTATCTGCATCGTCATTCGCTGTTGTGCATTATACTCAATAAACCTGGATACGAGCATCATAAGTACTTAATTCACTCATTTCAGCCACATTGTCATTTATGTGACTGAGGAAATAATTATCAACAAATATTGTTTTCTTTTTTAGTGAATAATAATGATATTTTATGAGCATTATATTTTAAATTAAAAAAATCTTGCATCGTATAAATAATGAGAGATGCAACGGCAATTTGATTAATGTATCTCTACCACTGGAAACGTTTTCCATGATAAAGCTACAGAGGATACTTTTACACGAACAAAAACGAAAAGAACACCAATGTAATGATTGAATAGGACAGAATCACTGTAAATAATGGCTTCTTGAACGGCTTTAAGTATAATTCAGATGAGAAGATCCTAGTAATTCAAGCAATTCTAAGTAAACTCATAACAATTCAGGAAGTATATCAACATGCTGGCAGGTAAGCAAGCATTAGCACTGGTTATAATAACCGACACTGCTGACCATATCTGCATTCCCTGCATATTGTGACCACCTCGCATGCTGGCTCTCATTGCACATAGTGACGTTTGTAAGCAAAATAGGCTGCCAGCTGACGTCCACGAGAAAGGTTAGAAAACTGCGACTGCTAAAATGCTCTAGGTCCTAGAGCCTAGGTCCTTAATGTCCTAGAGCCTAGGATAATACCGTGTCTGTTCAGGGTCGTGCATGACCGAGGTGCTAACGAGTAAATAACAATCTTCAAGTCACACACACACACACAGATAAAACCGTCTGCCATATAATATAATTACCACTATTCTCGGCATTCCTGTCCAACGTCATACTTAATAGTTAGACAAAATCATGGACAGGGCCACGAATCTACATGTAGTGAGAATGCTCCCGATTCAACGCCGTATATTCACTCTCCAACACAGAGTACATGCTCCACAATTAGCTTTTCCTGCAGCTCACTCCATAAAAGATAACGCACTTCGGTTAGGGTTAGGTTAGGCTCATTTTTCTTTGCTTATAGGCCTTCTTAGGTAAGGTTAGAATTTAGGTTAGGTTAAGTTAGGTTGGGACTTACGCTCTCGGCATTTCTGTGGGTAAATCCGCGAAGCAGCCCACAAGACCGGAACAGTCCATCAGTGGGTCAAAATACCTGAACATGTGAAGCCTTTCTCAAGCTCCCACTTCCTTTAGCACTAGACGAAGGCCTGCAAGAGGGAGGTGCTCTGATATATAAGATCTTTATGAAACGATGGCTACTGTATGTATTGGCTACAGTAGCCTTAACAACATTTCTCACAATTCTAAGGTACTGAATAAGATTGGATGATCTGCAAGAGATTCAAAATTTAGCGTCATTCATAGCACTATATGGTTCCATAATGATTATCTCGTTGAAAGCAACTATTTTATAATTTATTCTCAACTCAGTTTCACAGTGTCTAAGCCATATCTGGAGGTACATTCTACACAGTCGCGACTTCCTCCTTCAGGCAATAACTCTTCCTGAACCTCTTCTTTCATGGCGGAACCTGAACCTTTTCTTCCACGGCTGAACTATATGTAAGAGAGGTATACTGCAGCCAAGATATAACCACATACATAGAAGCCGAAAATACTCCTTAACTTTCATCTCTGTTTATGACCGCAAGGGTGTGGTTTAGCTTCCCATATTCCTTAATACTTTGTTTTTTAACGACTAGAGAATAGTTTTAGCTTGCACTTCAGTGGGTCACCTGAGCGAACTTGAGCGTTATGCATTGCAACCGAGTTTCAACACGTTTAAGCTACTAAACGTGATATTTCGAGAACTTGGCTCGTTTTTTCCACCCATTAACATAAATCTAATTGTTTGCCTTTATATTATTCTTAAGAGACTTCAAGTCATTGCTTAAGTCAGGGTTGTTGCCCGTGAGTTTATTTAATATCATAAAGTTGTTCAAATTGACACATCGTAAATAAAAGGTTAATTCAGTGTCAATTTTCTTGTTGGTCATTTACTCAGTGATCCTCATTAGTGAATTTATTCCATGCTATTTGACATACATACACAGACACACACAACTGGGTGAATACACACACACACACACACACACACTCTCTCTCTCTCTCTCTCTCTCTCTCTGACCGTCACCACAAACAACCGCATTTAGTGGACTAAGATCTTCTTAGCCTTACCTGTGTAAAGCTGTCAAACATATTTGCATTTTTGTCCATTTTCATGTTGACTTTCCCTTCCAACATTTCATTGCATATTTAAATAATTCTAAAAAAATACGTTTTCACTGCAGAGTTTGATAAAAATAAATAAATATTTACCCTCGTGTTATAATATCCCTGTGAGCTTCCTCTTCATAATTACGTAACCTTAGTATACATTAATTTATAGTATGAAGTTTGGTTGAGAAGGGAATCAATAGTTTAACACATTGTACCTTGTTCATCAGCACCCTCTCAAGACACTATACTTCACAAGCCTTCACACCATAATACCAGACTCTCGTTATCAGTGATTGTGATTTATCTTCAGAAATCGTATTGAGTTGGGCTGTGTTTTAGGTAGAATATGTATTATCCACGATATATGACGTTTGGGTTTGGGAGTTATAAATTACTACTGCTTGGAAGGGAGAGAATGAGAGAGAATGAGAGAGAATGAGAGAGAATGAGAGAGAATGAGAGAGAATGAGAGAGAGAGAGAGAGAGAGAGAGAGAGAGAGAGAGAGAGAGAGAGAGAGAGAGAGAGAGAGAGAGAGAGAGAGAGAGAGAGAGAGAGAGAGAGAGAGAGAGAGAGAGAGAGAGGGAGAGAGAGAGAGAGAGAGAGAGACGGAGAGAGAGAGAGAGAGAGAGAGAGAGAGAGAGAGAGAGAGAGAGAGAGAGAGAGAGAGAGAGAGAGAGAGAGAGAGAGAGAGAGAGAGAGAGAGGGAGAGAGAGAGAGAGAGAGAGAGAGAGGGAGAGAGAGAGAGAGAGAGAGAGAGAGAGAGAGAGAGAGAGAGAGAGAGAGAGAGAGAGAGAGAGAGAGAGAGAGAGAGAGAGAGAGAGAGAGAGAGAGAGAGAGAGAGATATTCCCTGGAGTTAAGGAACTGTTGATGAAGTTGCATGCTAGAGAGGGTCAGTAGTATGACCTTGAAGGTAAGGGGGAAAGGGGCACCTCGATACAAGCCTTAAACATATATATAGTATATACTAAGGTTTTCTCTCCCGGTCAAAACCAATTGCAGTCCACTGATCATTGTAAATACCTCAACTCCCTTCTTAAGGTTCCAGGTTCATTGGTGGCATTGTTGAGCAGTTGTTCCCTGACTCCGTAACATTCCTCGCGGTCTGATGCATAGCAATGTCAACAAGAGCTGCTTGAGAGAAAGGGAAGCTCTCCTCCTCGTTGCACACGCATTGATCCACCGGTGATCGCCTTGGCTGTGGCTATGTGTACGGCACCGATGGTTTTGTTTACACAAGAGGTAGGGCTGGTATCACTGCTGTGTGATTTATTTGTTGTTTCTGCGTTTGATGGTGTTTTTGCTGTTATTGTTTTGATTTTCATGTTGTCAGTTTGTTTTTGCTGTTGGTGCTGGTGACGGTGGTTGTGAGTGTGTGAGTTTTTCCACTTCGCTATATTTCATGTTTGTTGTTGATGTGTGAAGGGTTCTCTGCCTGGGAAATGGAAACAAAGAAACCAGATATCAACTACATAATGTAGTAATTAGCACGTCCGATTCTAGGTGGGATCTGGGATTCGTGATTACTAAGTTATCTGTAACGAAGTAAATAATGGATAAGTGTATGAAATAGAGCCAATAACTTAATAGGATTTATATCGGTAGTAATGGAAATTATGCTCTAATCCTTTTAATTGACATTACTCAGATAAGAACCCCACATGGCTTATGTGGTTCAACTTCTACTATAGGTTACATTTACTTTTTCCAGAAAGTGTTTTGATATTCCCAAGCATTAGGAATCTTCCTTGTGATGAGAGCTTCAGAAAGCTAACTTTACGTCCGGCGCAAAAACAAGAAAAACATTACTGAAATATACCAGTGAAAAAGATGGTTAATATTGGAGATATAAAAGGGGCCCATACATTACCAACTCAAGACTGAACTTAAAAGAGTGAATTAAAATTAGAAAAGTTTAGAATTATAAAATAAATAGCTAAGAAATTGTTGGGAAATAGGAATATAGATGTATTCACCTAGTTGTACTTGCGGGGGTTGAGCTCTGGCTCTTTCGGACCGCCTTTTCCAAATATATGGAACCATTTATGAAGTGGCATCATAGGCGCAAATACAATGGGTAGGTTTACAGCCAGTTGGACAAAGCTGCGAATGAGAATAATTTAGTATAAATTGGGCTTGCCTTGCATAAGCCCCGAGGCCTTCAGCTTTCTGTTCGTTACTCCCATGATCTTATTTAATAATAATATCATAATTTTTATACATCACTTAAGTATACTGGTTTATCATCCTCATCACACATACACACACACTACTCGCCATTCACGCAGTTGTACTGATGTTCTTACTGTCTGTATCGTCCAATAAAACCTCAACCATCAAACAACATAACAACACAGATATGGATTATTATTTTAACTGAAATTATAATAACTCTACGTCAGCAGACAGTTGCCAAACAAACTTGTTTTATATGACGACTGAAATAACAACCATTTCTGAAACTATCATCGCAGCCGCAGTCAAGGGTAAACAACACTATCAAGGTCCCAGACCTTACGACATGGCCACCTAGAGGACCTCCATGACATGGTCACCAAGAGGACCTCCATGACATGGCCACCAAGAGGACCTCCATGACATGGTCACCAAGAGGACCTCCATGACATGGCCAACAAGAGGACCTCCATGACATGGTCACCAAGAGGACCTCCATGACATGGCCTCCAAGAGGACCTCCATGACATGGCCTCCAAGAGGACCTCACCTACCTCTTTCACAGACCTCAACTTAGCCTTAATTCTTCCCAAAGTAGCTGCTGTTAACTCCCCTTTACTGCCACCACCAACTGCCGCCTTCAACACGCCTCAACCACCACTACCACTACTACTAATACTCAATGTAATAGGTTCGAACCCTCATCACGGCTCCTGTGGATTTGTTCTTTGATATGTCACGTTAATGTGATTTCTCTGTGTACTAACATCACTATCATCAACACCACCACCATCATACACTATAACACCATCAGATCACCACCACTGCCACCACACACCTCCTTCACCCACAAATACAACCACAACCACTATCACTACGACCTACAACCTCCACCACTAACACCACAACTACCATCACTAACACTACAACCACCACTACTAACACCACCACTAACACTACCCAAGAATACCGGGTGATCTCACCACATCTCCCGGTATTATTTCAGCACTTCCCCTGAGTCGACAAAAATCAACCCAAGGTCAGTGTCAGTTGTTGAGGTGGAAGATGTCTGAGTGAACAGTCGGAGCTCTGGAGGTCACAGTGCTTCGGGAGGTCACAGTGCTTCAGGAGGTCACAGTGCTTCGGGAGGTCACAGTGCTTCAGGTCACAGTGCTTCGTGAGGTCACAGTGCTTCGGGAGGTCATAGTGCTTCGTGAGGTCACAGTGCTTCAGGAGGTCACAGTGCTTCGGGAGGTCACAGTGCTTCAGGAGGTCACAGTGCTTCGGGAGGTCACAGTGCTTCGGGAGGTCACAGTGCTTCGGGAGGTCACAGTACTTCGTGAGGTCACAGTGCTTCGGGAGGTCACAGTGCTTCGTGAGGTCACAGTGCTTCGGGAGGTCACAGTGCTTCGGGAGGTCACAGTGCTTCGGAAGGTCACAGTGGTGATGTTGATTATGGTGCTTACCAGTCAATGTTTACGGGGGATTGATCGATGAAGATTAAACCACCCCAAGAGGTGACACTATCAAACTGAAGTTCTTGGGACCCGCCTTTCCAGCGCCCCAGTTGTCTGATGCGACGACGCCCGGCCATTTTTTTCTATCGTATCTACTTTTAAAATTATAAATAATGTTCGATTCTACAATATCTCTCTCTCTCTCTCTCTCTCTCTCTCTCTCTCTCTCTCTCTCTCTCTCTCTCTCTCTCTCTCTCTCTCTCTCTCTCTCTCTCTCTCTCTCTCTCTCTCTTTTTCTCTGTTACTGCTTACGTCTTTCTTTGTCCCTGTCTCTGCCTTTGTCTGTCTGCCTGTCCGTCTGTCTATCTCTCTGACTCTTTTTAACACCTGCTTTACCGCAGTCCCACCTCCAGTTCACTTATTCTGTCTCACCAACCACATAATTCACACCGTGAAACGCGCCAGTCTCAAAAACACCTAATAATCCCGGTAATTGCTTCAAAGACGCTTATAATTATTGTGTGGCTATGTGGTTTCTGTTCGCACGGAGGACCTTCTGTAGTCATTATTTTTATAATGATCACTTCGAGGGAAATCGTGATGAGATGTTTGATCCTCATTTGGGCCGCACCCTACCCTGTACTGAACACAGGTTACATCTGTATCTTCTTAGAGACACTTACCCCCGTCTGTAAATCCCTGTCTACGCTTGTTCACTTCTAGAAATACCTAAAAACACACGCTAACTTTTCGGCATGGCTGCTCAGACACGGAAAAAGGTGAAATGTGAGCAGTTTCGTCATAATATTTTGCCCCTTCCTCATAGCCAAGTCAAAACTTTCAGCCTAACATCAATATATTATCACTAGTTCACCATCGTAAATAAACTTGGCTAACTATCATTCACTTGGCGAAATTAACCTCTATTAATGTTAATACATCAAGTAAAACACAATTAAACCATCAACTGTGACGTTAGATGTGGGTAGTGTTGCTTTAATTAGCTGGAGACTTTCACACCGACGGCCCAGTATGGCAGCCAGCAAGGCAAGCTGGAGGTTTTGGCGGAAGGGTGAGGAGCAGGTGATGGCATTGTCGTCACTGACAATTGGAGCTGAGCCTTCTTAGTCCAATGTACAAAAATTGTGTCAAATTTCAAGTGACAGTCATGGAAATACAGACAATAAATCACAATATCGTGGCTGAAAGCTAGACACCCAACCCACACATCTAAAAATAAAGGTGACGACGTTTTGGTCCGTCCTGGATCATTATCAAGTCTTGGATGGACCGAAACGTCGTCACTCACTTTATTCTCGGGTGTGGGCAGGGTGTCATTGGAATATACGTGACCTTCACGATGGTCAAATTCACATTTCTAATTACACCTCGGAAACTAAAAGAACCACATACTTCCGGTTTGTTCCAGATGAACTAAACAAATATTTATGTAAGTCATGGTATCTAATGATCTCGTATATTTTTATTTCAAGCAATATATTGCAATTATTTGGCCATCATTGCCGCCACCACCACAAGCCTGAACCTTCAATCGAGTACCTTGAGGCTTCGGTACTTGGAGCAGTTAGAGTTCCCGGAAATTACATTTGATGATAAACCTTCGGAATTTAATTTTCAATTTTCTTAATATCTTCTCAGAGTGATTTGTGATTGTATAGGGCAATGATTTATTTTTATTTAATATGTTAAATTGTTTGTTTTCTTGTGAGTCTCTAAAATTCCCGTGTGTAGACCACATATTTATGAATAATATAGGAATTATATTTTATATATGCCAGCATTTTTAATCTTGAAAACTCTCGCATTCTGTTGGCGTCATAAAGAAACAGGTAAATACATTAACTTTGTTTTTATTTTATTTTTATTTTTTTAATCTCGAAAAA
Source organism: Procambarus clarkii (assembly GCF_040958095.1). Classification (NCBI taxonomy): domain Eukaryota; kingdom Metazoa; phylum Arthropoda; class Malacostraca; order Decapoda; family Cambaridae; genus Procambarus; species Procambarus clarkii. The sequence goes on from NC_091232.1 coordinate 11,558,860, forward strand.
TAAAAACTAACAGATTCCCATTGATTATTAACTTTAAATGTTACAAGAAAGGGACTTTTGACAAGCATAAATAATTTTTGTAAAACTAAAACACCGTAAAGATTATGACAAAAACATGGCGACACTTCACCATGTGCACATGACACTTATATATACGAATTTAGATAGTACTGTGCAACACTAACGTCTATAATTTTATAGCATAGATCAGCTAAAAGGAACTTGTGTCCATCTATAGGGTGCAGAAAACAAGGAAGGAAGGAATTATCAGGGGGAAAGTGTAAAGCCATTATGACAGTATAGAATTTGGAAGGGGTCAAGATAAGAATTTGGGATGGGACGGGGGGGAAGGAATGGTGCTCAACCACTTTGAGGGTTAGGGATTGAACGCAGTCCTGTATGAAGCGAGACCGTCGCTCTACTGTCCTGCCCAAGTGGTCGGGCACCACTAGGGAACTGGACGGGAACTGAGGAACAGTTCCCGTCCAGTTCAGGGCAGAACAGAACTGTCTCCCGAGTTCCCAACAGAACAGGGCAGACAAGGAACTGAGATAAGTAATGGGCACGGATAAAGAAAAGTATTGTTTTAGCAGCATAGACTTGTAATCTACTTATATGTTAAAACAAACTAGGTTTCTACTTATTATCTGTTAAAATGATGATACATCTGACTTTACAATTCTGCTCTTTATATGATGCTTAAAAGAAAATTAATGCTAAAAGGTTTGCTAGTCTATGAAAATTTAATTGATTTTAATGCTGTATTACAGTGTTACTGTATAACTTTATTAATGCATTTCAGTATCTCTGTATTACTGTAACATTGTATTACTATATCTCTGTATAAATGTACTACTGTATTTTTAATCATGGCACAAACTGTATCTCTGTACTGTCTGCCGAGTCCCTCCCCCAAGTGATGACGAGACATGGAGACGTTGTGACAGAGAGGTCACCACCCTACCTCTATTCACCTTCCTGTCTCCTGAAAGGTACCGTAATATATCAGTGCTCCCTCATGTAGTGAGTACCTATGTTTTTTCAGTGCTTAAATTAGGATACTAAGAGAAGTCATAAATAATCGTAATCCATTATTTTATTTGAGTATTTTTATAATATTTGCGATTACATATAACGGAAAACTTAACACAGCTAATTGTAACAACGCAAAAATGAGAATGTAAGCTGAGAGCTCATTGTAATGGAAACATAAAGACATCAACAACCAACAAATGCATATATTGAAATTATCGAACTGCATTCTTCACGTATTTCGATGTTTGTAGTGATCAGAGGCGGAGTCCTGCTCCACCTGCCCCAACGCCACAGGGAACCTCTTGCTTAGCGTGAGTGGCTAAACTTGTTGAAAGACTTTAAATTATTTTTGGCCTAACGTACATTATTTCTAACATGTGGAGAAGTATTTGAATGTCCTTAGTGGTCGATGGTAGATGCGTCCAGGAGACAGGCGCAGCTGGCGGGCAGCTTGAAGGTCTCGATGGCGAAGGGGAAGTACTGATCATAGGGGTCGTAGACGAGGAAGCGGTGGTAGATGGACTTCTGAAGGCACTTGGACTCGTAACACTCAGGCACCAGGGGACAGGCCTGGCCAGATTTCAGGCACTCTTCTATACGGGTACTTTGTGTGAGAGTCACGTAATGTGCCTTAATGTTGTTGACGATGACCCGCCACTTGCCCTCAGTGTTCTCGGCACGCAGAGGTCCTGACGTAGGCGGTTTCTGATGGGCAGAGGTAAGTCTCCTCCTTCAGGGTCTTAGGACGATCAACGGAGAGTTCTGTATTCAGGTCTTCTACTTCAGCATAGAGTAGAGAGTACTTTTTCATAGTTGTTCTCAACAGCGTGTTTTATCTGGTAGGTGGGGTACTGGGAGTCCTTCGAGGCACCAGGACTTGCTGGTGTTGCCGGCGCAGGCGGGGAGTGCGGGGCCGTTAAGTGAGAAACTGAGGAGAGGAGATCCTTGGGTGAGAAGAATAAGCTTGTGGGAGGGACGTACGAAAAGACGACTCGCGCTTCTGTATAGAGTCTGGGGATGCTTCAGGTGATAATGGCGTAGTCGGAAGGAATCGTTGTTGTTTCCTGGGAAGGTGACGAGTGCTCTGAAGTTGTTGTAGACGAGGCGGTTGTTTCTTGCGTCTCAGATGTTGAAGGACTTGGTGAAGTTGATGATGGCTGGGCGGTGGTTGTGGGCGGGTGGGGCCCAGAAGGCTCCGTCAAGTTTGTGGGTTGGGTGTTAGGAGAGGGTGTTGTAGGGGCTAACGTAGAGGAGTCTGGTGAGGAAGTGCTTGACGGGGGAGGTGAAGCTGCTGGTGTAGAGGAGTCTGGTGAGGAGGTGCTTGATGGGGGAGGTGAAGCTGCTGGTGTAGAGGAGTTTGGTGAGGAAGTGCTTGATGGGGGAGGTGAAGCTGCTGGTGTAGAGGAGCCGGGTGAGGAGGTGCTTAATGGGGAAGGTGAAGCTGCTGGTGTAGAGGAGCCGGGTGAGGAAGATCGAAAATCGTAGACCACCCGAGAATTTACGTGCGAGGTAATGGAAGCCGTTGCCATGGCAACGCCCATTAAAATCACCTAAAACAATTACATTATCGACTATCAACAAAAATAGGGAGCGACATTTATGAAATGGTGATTTATCAGAACTTTAAATGTTTAGTTTAAAATAGATAATTATAGGAATAATTATGTAACAGTAATCAATAACATCAGCACTATATGAATTATTCAATAAATATTTATAAATATATATGAATTAATCGATATTTACAAATTTATATGAATTACACAATATTAATAAATATAAATAATTAATTTATCATCTATTGTTATTTTAACACTATGGACAGGTGACTATAAACACAATGATACAGCGCATATATTCAACTAAATGGATATTTACAACTACGTGATATCTCATATTAATACGATACAAGTTTGTAAGTGACTGACGAGAGTAGAGAGAGCCATGGTGTGTGTAGTGGTCTCCGGAGGAGCAGGTGGGAACACTGTTGCTCTCAACGCCCCAGCCCCGTCTTATATAGTGAATGCTAATGACGCTCTCACTATTACCCTAAGATTACTTAATCATGAGCCGTTTTGGCGGGTCCTAAGGCGCTAGGGGTCACTTTGGTGTGTCCTGCAGAGTTGGAGGTAAGTTGGTGAATCCTACAGCGCTGGGGATCACTTTGTTGGGGCCTACGGCGCTGGGGATCACTTTGGCAGGTCCTACGGCGCTGGGGGTCACTTTAGCCGGTCCTACGGCGCTGGGGGTCACTTTGGTGGGGTCCTACGGCGCTTGGGGTCACTTTGGCGGGTCCTACTGCGCTGAGGGTCACTTTAGCCGGTTCTACGGCGCTGGGGGTCACTTTGGTGGGGGTCCTACGGCGCTGGGGGTCACTTTGGTGGGGGTCCTACGGCGCTTGGGGTCACTTTGGCGGGTCCTGCAGATTTGAAGGTAAGTTGGTGGGTCTTTCTAAATTTTAGTGTATAATTTCGGCTATTTGACTGTTTTGGTTTGTCCTGAGGAATCCAAGGGGCTGTTTCAGTGCAATGGAAGAGAATGCCTCTTTTAGCGTTTGATTTGATGTGTCTGTTATCGCTCCAGCGCTTGAGCTGCTTTGCTGATTATGATTAATATTAAATTTATGCTATATCACGCAGAATTTTGGAGTGCCATGGGCAAAAATACTGGAGGGCCTGGTGCCAAATCAACACAGTAAAATAACAACATACTGGAGTGAACGATATGGAAGAAAATGCAGAATAGAACCAATGAAGAGCAAAGGTGCCATAGGTGCAATCAGAGAACACTGTATAAACATCAGAGGTCCACGGTTGTTCAACATCTTCCCAGCGAATATACGAAATATTGCCGGAACAACCGTGGACATCTTCAAGAGAAAACTGGATAATTTCCTCCAAGGAGTGCCAGACCAACCGGGCAGTGGTGGATATGAGGGTCTGCGGGTCGCTCCAAGCAACAGCCTGGTGGACCAGGCTCTCACAAGTCAAGCCTGGCCTCGGGCCGGGCTTGGGGAGTAGAAGAACTCCCAGAACCCCATCAACCAGGTATCAAGCAGATGGTTAGGTTACAAAAAAACTTTTTCCAAAATTTTCTGAGGTTACTTTATAAACTTCGCTAATTTGAACGATAAACCTGAGATGATCTAAGAAGGCTCTCCAGCCTTCCTAGATCATCTTTACGCCAGGGTTGTTTAAAGAAGTCAAAACGAATCATAAGTAACGCTTAGGATTTTCAAGCATGTCTCTCATTTAACATTAAGCGCATTTCAGAGCTCCTTGATTTATTTTGGGTGATATTTTATATTGCCTTTATGTATTTTTATAATTATCATTTTTGATAATTATAAATTATCATCGATTATCATCTTTTTGTTTTGATTATCATCGTTATGTTTATTTCCATGTTATTATTGTTGATTTTTAGCAGTACTAACTTGAGTACACCTTTCATTATCATCATTACCGTCACAATCATCACAGTAATCATTATTATCATTATCATAGTCATCACAATCATTATCATCAATATCGATCTAATTATCATCATCATTATAATTCTAATCATCATTATCATCACAATAATCATCATCATGGTCTTCACTATTGTTATTATCAGTATGATCATCCTCATCATCATCTTTACAATTATTATCAGAATTTTCATCATCATTGTCATTATTATCAACTTAATCACCACAGTCATCATTATCATCACAATCATCATTATCATCGCAATTATTATTATCATCATTGCTATTTTAATAATTATAATTCAGCAGGTTGTGGAGATCATTTAGTCCTCTAAACGTTTAAATGACTTATTCTTGTTTGAAAGTCAAAAATACTTAATAACGTAACAAATTCAAGTCCAAGGGTAAGTTCAAGTCCCACTCATTCAACCTGGTCCAAGGAGTAAATTGAAGTCCCACTCATTCAACCTGGTCCAAGGGGTAAGTTCAAGTCCCACTCATTGAACCTGATCCAAGGGGTAAGTTCAAGTCCGGTTCACTGAAACTGGTCTAAGGGCAAGTTCAAGTCCAACTCACTGCAGAGAACATGTATATTTAAGATCCATGACCAGAGAGGAAAACAAAAGGCCACGAGCAAGCTATATTTCACATTATAATGTTCACTATGGAACTCTGTAGTATTTAAATAAATAATTTCATCATTATTTTATATCAGAACGAGCTGAATTTATTAATTTATTTAAGTTGTCAGGCGCCAGGTGAATACACACACACACACCACCCTGGCAACAGTGGGTTGTGGGGTTGTGGTGGAGCCGCAGGTGAGAGAACAGCTGAGAAAAATTACCATCAAACTCCCTGGCGTCAGTTTCACTCATCAGTCGTTTCTGAAATATTACTTTAATAAGACTTAAGTGAAATCCTCAGATTAGGCAAAATTGGAATTAAATTTTGTCAATAAAGATGTTAATAATAATAAGTCTGAAATATTTAGCCATGAGTCTTAATTGTTCCCCTTCTCTTCTGCATAATATACGAGTTATTTATTTCCGTTTTATCTATTCGTATTACGGTCTGTGTATGTTTTTTTTTTTGAGATATATACAAGAGTTGTTACATTCTTGTACAGCCACTAGTACGCGTAGCGTTTCGGGCAAGTCCTTAATCCTATGGTCAATGGAATACGATCCCCTGCCGCGAAGAATCGTTTTTTCATCCAAGTACACATTTTACTGTTGCGTTAAACAGAGGCTACATTTAAGGAATTGCGCCCAGTAAATCCTCCCCGGCCAGGATACGAACCCATGACATAGCGCTCGCGGAACGCCAGGCGAGTGTCTTACCACTACACCACGGAGACTGCTAATGTATGCAGTATTCATTTATTTGAATGTATTGCAGATTCATTTATTTATTATACACCCCCATGCCCCATCCCGTGGTGTATATGTGTACTTGTTGTTGTCTAGCTTAACGCCACTTTAAGGGTGAAGTTCCCAGCTTGACACTACTTCCGGGGTGTAATTCTTCAACTTGACACCACTTCAAGGGTGGAGTCCCTCCAGGTTAACTCAGCATGTGTATGCCTGTCACAATGACACCTCTACACGGGTGTATGTGAGCCCCCAGACTGACACCACTGAGAGTGTGGTTCACCGGCCTGGCGGTACTCTGGTGGCGGGACGTGAGAGCTGGACATGGAACAATGAGCCAGTAATTACTTTTTAAGGTTTTGTCTGCCGAACTTGACCACTAGACCATCTGCTATGTATTCACCTAGTTGTATTCACCTAGTTGTATTCATCTAGTTGTGCTTGCGGGGGTTGAGTTCTGCTCTTTCGGCCCGCCTCTCAACTGTCAATCAACTGTTACTAACTACTAACAATTTTTTTTTCCAAACACTCACACACACGCACACACACCCAGGATGCAACCCGTAGCAGCTGTCTAACTCCCAGGTACCTATTTACTGCTAGGTAACAGGGGCATCAGGGTGAAGTACACTGCCCATTTGTTTTTTCGCCAGCTGCCGGGATCGAACCCTGGTCCCTAGGTTCACAAGTCTAGAGCGCTATCCACTCTGCCAGCCAGTTCCCTAGACGTGTGTGTACGTACCTAATTGTACTCGCCTAGTTGTGCTTGCGGAGGTTGAGCTTTGTCTCTTTGGTCTCGCCTCTCAACTGTCAATCAACTGGTGTACAGGTTCCTGAGCCTATT
>NC_091232.1:11573083-11580583 GCF_040958095.1 Procambarus clarkii
TGTTTTTTTCAATTGCATTTCATGTGGGGTAATTAGATGAGCCCCATATCTCGGCTTTTGGCAAGATTAATATGCAAGAGGCAATCAACAATAGCGTGGATAATAACATTTCATTCACTCATGATCATCAGAGACTAATTTCATTATTGAAATTTCGTTATTCATTATACATATTAATAAATCTTGAGTATAAAATTATTGCACTTTTTGTCAAATGGATTAATGTTATTTATAATTATCAAACATGTGATCCTGACGCATATTCTAATTATTCTGACAGATTTTTGCGGTAGTGTTTGTTGTGGCGACAACCGACACTCATTATGGAACCCAGTATGCTGATGGCTACTCTTATGCGTCAGCCCACAACACTCCAGGTTACTACGCCCGAACCCAAGGCGTCCCAGTTTTTGCCCCAACCTATTATGCTACAAGTCAAGCCCATCAGTATTTCCCTTCCGAGGCTGCTGTCCCCGCCTGCGCCTCCAATTCTAGCCAACTCTGGTGCCTCCAGGACTCCCAGTACCCAGCCTATGAGATCCAGCACTCTGCCGAGTATCACTACTACTACCTTCTCACCCTCTACGCTGACCTTATTGATCTCGACACCGCAGTGTACGTCGAGCGGCCCAAGACCTTGGCCCAGGAGACTTACATCTGCTCCTCAAAGACCTCTTACGTCAGGCCACTGCGAGCAAGGAATGTCGATGGTAAGTGGCGCATCATCGTCAACAACATCCAAGTCCATAATGGAAATCTAACCCAAACAACCCGCATCGAGGAGTGCCTGTCGCCTGGCAAAACTTGTCCTAAGGTTCCCGAGTGCTACATGTCTAAGTGCCTGCAGAAGTCCATATACCACCGTTTCCTCGTCTACGACCAATATGATAACTATTTTCCTTTTGCCATCGAGACCTTCAAACTGCCAAGCAGCTGCGCCTGTCGTCTAGGTGCATACAAAATCTAACTTGAAGGACATCAAACTACAACTCTCTCACATCTGTGAAAAACCAGAAGTAGAGCTGATCAAATATTGTGAATCTTGGAATTTTATTGTATGTATGATGTCCAAACCCCACATCAGAACATGAAGAAATGACGACGTTTCGGTCCGCCCTGGACCATTATCAGGTCGTGTAATGGGAGTTATTGTATGTAGGTTGTAAGCTGAAGTATGTTAGCGTCACTTTTGATTTTCATTTGTTGCGGCGGGCGGGTGCAAGTTCACTGCATCACTGTTGATACATAACCCACGGACCCTTTTGCCTTACTCGATATGGCAGTACGTAAAGAAAGCAGTTACCCTAGTCATCTATCATTGATAAACAGTGAATGATATACAGTATACAGAATGATATACAGTATACAGAATGATATACAGTATACAGAATGATATACAGTATACAGAATGATATACAGTATACAGAATGATATACAGTATACAGAATGATATACTGTATATCCATTCTGCAGTATGTTTGCTCAGTTTGCAAGAACAAGTGAAATAAATAATTACAATATACGTGATGAGTTGCATTTTCATCCTTAAAATTATAGCCCACAGCTGAATATTTTAAAGGCGCAATAGTTTTTTTCCGTGAATTAACTACATAAAGTTTTTCGAACTGTACCATAAAATACTTGAAACACATGTTAGCGTGTCACCCTCAGGCCACCCTAGCGTGTCACCCTCAGGCCACCCTAGCGTGTCACCCTCAGGCCACCCTAGCGTGTCACCCTCAGGCCACCCTAGCGTGTCACCCTCAGGCCACCCTAGCGTGTCACCCTCAGGCCACCCTAGCGTGTCACCCTCAGGCCACCCTAGCGTGTCACCCTCAGGCCACCCTAGCGTGTCACCCTCAGGCCACCCTAGCGTGTCACCCTAGCGTGTCACCCTCAGGCCGCCCTCGTCCAAGCTGCGTCCTCCCCCAAGGACGTAACTTTTATGTTGTGTGTAACCAAGAAACTGTTTTCCTAAATACAAATTCATTTTAATATATTTTATAATTTCGAGAAGTGTTAGGTCTAGGACAGATTAGATTCAGTGTTTTCCTTCTTTTGTTAATAATTTGTATGTGCATTAAGTTGGTGGAGCATCTATAGAAGTGGGATTTATACCACTGATGCACTGCTAAACAAAGTAAAACGCTCTATATATAGTCTAACATTTTCAGGCATTCTGCTGTAAATTCGAATTTCCATAGAGTTGTTACGAGCTGAGCTACGACTGAATAATGTCGTTCCAGGCTGCCGAGCAAGCAAGTGGATGGTAGTTGGGTCCGAGACTGGGTAATTTTCTCCCGTAACAACAAGCAACCCAACAACGTGCCATTAGCGTCCCGACCTGACTGTTTGTGGTGCAGTCGAAGCGGTCTTTTTATTGTGGTCATTGTCAGTGTTTATCACTGTCCACTGTCATAACTGTGCAACACTGCTGTCACTTTTGTTCAACAGAGAGAGAGAGAGAGAGAGAGAGAGAGAGAGAGAGAGAGAGAGAGAGAGAGAGAGAGAGAGAGAGAGAGAGAGAGAGAGAGAGAGAGAGAGGGAAATTGGCAGACACACACAGACACATGAGTACATATAAACAACACCCAAAGGCCGCGTTTCAACCTCAATTCAAAATTCAGAGCCTCATTAGAGAGAATATCAGTGATAAGTTGCTGGAGCCAATAAGCTAGTGCTTTACCCGGTGATTCCTACAGCGAAGTTCTCATTGTGCTTCAGAACCAACTTCGATGTCATTGGTGCTTGGTTCTAGAAGAGGAATCTTGTTCATTCTGTGGAGGTAACTTTCTTTTGCGTCCTTGACAATATTGCTCCAACATGGCTAAGGTTGGAATGTTTGGAGTTGTGTCCATTTTACAAATGTTTCTAAACCCCTCATGATCAATTGTTTTATTTCAACCTTAGCCATCCTTAACCAACCCTAGCCATCAAGATAACCTCAAGATTCTGCTTCACTCTTGCATTGAGGAGCCAGTATTGAGGAGCCAACACATTAAGCCAGTATGACTATATTTTCACTTGAAAGAGTTATGAGGACAAGGAGCTGGGTAGGAGGACAGGGTAAACAACGGTGCCTAGCCTTTTGGACCCCCAGGAGTCACAGTTACAAACCCATTAAGATTTCAACTTAGATTCAACAGAGCAGAAGAAGTTATTAAACACATATGGCAAAATCTTACTGAAGCGACCATACGAGTAATAAATACTCATACTCCGCCCAAGTAAAACAGAAATAAGCAACACTTAGTGGGCCAGCCAGAGGCTTAGGGCCCGCGCAGGAATATCCCTGCAAAAAAAAAAAAAAAACAGGAGTCAAACGGCGACCGAGGGCTTCTTGCGAAAGATATATGAATGGACTGACCTCGTGTGAACCTCAGCTGTCACGTACACTTCACCGTTTATCATTCCAGTTATTGTCGGTAAGTGATCATTGCATTTGATCCCTCGTATAAAAACGAGCAAAAGCTAACATTATGCGTTAACTTGTGACCTCAGTGAAGATAACTGAGGTCATTTATATAAAGTAACTTCAATAAATAACTTCTGACATATTGCTGCTAACAAACTTACCTTTACCTTACCAATCTAGTTTTTATGGTGTTATCAACGAGATTACCTGTTTGATCATTGCTTAACGTCTCTAATATCGAAACGAAGTCATAATTGTGGCTTGAATTAAAAACAACTAAGTTATTTATTGAAATACATTCAAATGAAATAGTGTCGTGCCAACCTGACCTCCATTGATGATCACTTGAAACTATGACCTTGTGGTTTATTATACGCTCAGGTCAAAGGTCATATACAACAGTAATACAATCACTCTTGCTGGGTTTGTCGTACCCGCTGGAGAAATTATGTTTGACGCCTGTGGTAATCCGTCGCTTCGAGTAACTCTGTGTCAATAACAATGAATGTTTCGTGATTATGTGAGCCCCCCCCCCACCCACACACACACACACAGGGTGTGGGTGGACTGCCTTTTTTTGGTACTGTCGGAAAGCCTTTGACACAGTACACCATAAAAGGTTGATGCATAAGCTGGAGAGACAGGCAGGAGTAACCGGTAGGGCGCTCCAGTGGATTAGGGAAGCAATAGGAAGCAGAGAGTTACAGTGAGGGGTGAGACCTCAGATTGGCGTGAAGTCACCAGTGGAGTCCCACAGGGCTCTGTACTCGGACCTGTCCTGTTTCTGATATACGTAAATGATCTCCCAGAGGGTATAGACTCATTCCTCTCAATGTTTACTGACGACGCCAAAATTATGAGGAGTAAGACAAAGGAGGACAGCTTGAGGTTTCAAGAAGACCTGGGCAAGCTGCAGGAATGGTCGAACAAATGGTTGTTAGAGTTTAACCCAAGCAAATGTAATATAATGAAGATAGGGGTAGGGAGCAGGAGACCAGATACAAGGTATCATTTGGGAGATGAAATACTTCAAGAGTCAGAGAGAGAGAAAGACCTGGGAGTTGAAATCACGCCAGACCTGTCCCCTGAAGCTCATATCAAGAGGATAACATCAGCGGCATATGCCAGGTTGGCTAACATAAGAACGGCCTTTAGAAACTTGTGTATGGAATCTTTCAGAACATTATATACCACATATGTCAGACCAATCCCGGAGTATGAGGCTCCAGCATGGAGTCCATATCTAGTCAAGCATAAGACTAAACTGGAAAAGGTTCAAAGGTTTCCCACCAGACTAGTACCTGAGCTGAGAGGTATGAGCTACGAGGAGAGACTACGGGAATTAAACCTCACTTCGTTGGAAGACAGAAAAGTTAAGGGGGTGACATGATCACCACATTCAAGATTCTCAAGGGAATCGACAGGGTAGATAAAGACAGGCTATTTAACACAAGGGGCACACGCACTTGAGGACACAGGTGGAAACTGAGTGCTCAAATGAGCCACAGAGATATTAGAAAGAACCTTTTTAGTGGCAGAGTGGTTGACAAATAGAATGCATTAGGAAGTGATGAGGTGGAGGCTGACTCCATACACAGTTTCAAGTGTAGATATGATAGAGTCCAATAGGCTCAGGAACCTGTACACCTGTTGATTGACGGTTGAGAAGCGGGACCAAAGAGCCAGAGCTCAACCCCCGCAAGCACAATTAGGTGAGCACAACTAGGTGAGTATTAGGTGAGGGGCGTGGTACAGGCAACACACGCACGAGCTCAAGTAGTAATAAAGAGCTGAGGAAATTAGTTATAAACGTGACTTCCTCAGAAGCAAGCGACTAAGAGAGAGAAAAGAAAAATTAAATAAAGAAGTTTCATATTCTTTCTATTTTTTGTTTATAGAAGAAATTGTTTTTAATTCTTCATTTTATCTTGTTTAATAATACGAGCAGAGAAATTTAATTTAATTAGCACACATTTCAGTAAGAGTGGAGTAGAGAGAGAGAGAGAGAGAGAGAGAGAGAGAGAGAGAGAGAGAGAGAGAGAGAGAGAGAGAGAGAGAGAGAGAGAGAGAGAGAGAGAGAGAGAGAGAGAACATGGGGGTGGGGGGGCTAAGAAGGGTGGTGATTTAAATAACGATACCAGGACACTGAAAAAAATTAGGATAAATTAACTCTAGACCTAAATATCATCATAACGCAGGGGAAAATGACCATACCTTCTTCTTGAACTGCAACATGGAAGCAAATACGTTCCACATATTGATGATACTATTATTATCATTATTGAGTAAAATCCATAATAGCCGTGATGAGGGTTCGAACCTATGCCATGACATGGTCATGTCGTGGCATAGTCGGTTAGAGTGTGTGTCTGGAAACACCCAGGGCATAGGTTCGAACCCTCATCACAGCTCCTACAGATTTTGTCGTTGATGCATCACGATAGTGTGATTACTCTCTGTGTATTATTATTATTATTATTATTATTATTATTATTATTATTATTATCATATTATTATATTATTATTATATTATTATTATATTATTGCTATTATTAGAATTATTTTCAGTATTTATATTTCAATAATTTACATCTTAACATCTTAATTAAGTTGGAGAAACTAATTAATATTTGTCTAATAAATTGAGCATCATGTAACTATTTAGAAAATAATATCCTTTATAATAAGGTCAGAGAGCTCGCTCTCTTTATTGCTTCTAACCTTCAGGTAAACTTTAATCTCTCCCAGAGCTCGGCTTTAGACGTAAACTCTTAGTAAATTACTCCGAGTATACTTCTGGGTGTATAAGGTATACCCTCCCCTCGGGGCACCTTCTTACGGGGCACTTAATACTTAATTGGTAATGATGTTTCTGATAATGGTGGCCACGACTCCAATTTGGCCTTAAAGCTGAAATAGAAGTTGAAATAAGGGTAGGTTCCACCCTTAAGGCCTCCGAGTGTGCAGTAATTGTTTTCGAGAGCCCCGTCCGGATGAGGGTGATGTGGCACTCGGGTGAGGGTATATAAGGCTGCCAGAGTGCCTCTTTGGCACAGTTCAAGCAGGAACCAAGTGACTGACTCACACACACCCCTGATGGCGCTGAAATTTGTGGTGAGAAGGATGTTAATTTTGTTCCTGTCTGTGTGTCTGTGTGTGTGTGGATCAAGAGGATACATGCCCTGAATAATCCATGGATTCTCCAGTGTGTTGCGTATGTGTGTGGATTGAGGAAATACATCCCCGGATTTCACTGGAATTAAGGTGTAGATTAAGGCACAAAAGATGTGATCGCGGGCAAGATGGGTGTTAAAATCATATACAATGCTTGGCTCAGATTTCCCCGCCAACTGCTTCTACATTTAACGTCTTCCCATGAGTTGTCAGTGCTAAATACTTTATATATATGTTGTTGCTGATTATTTATTATGTATTATTGTTTGTTTTGATCGTAGGTAATTGTGGGGGTGGCGGCGGCGGTGTTGGCTGAGCGGTCCTCTCACGTCAGCTTCAGTCTGGGCGGCGCTCCGCCTGTACGCTACGGTTCCCTGACTCCTCACTCAGCTCCTCACACTGCTCCTCACTCAGTTCCCCACTCAGCTTCTCGCTCAGATTCTCTCACAGTATCTGACTCGGCTCTTCACTCAGCTCTTCACATAGCTCCCCACTCAGCTCCCCAATCAGCTCCTCACATAGCTCCCCACTCAGCTCCTCACTCAGCTCCCTACTCAGTTCCCCAGTCAGTTCCTCACTCAGCTCCCCACTCAGCTCCCCACTCAGTTCCCCACTCAGTTCCCCACTCAGCTCCTCACTCAGCTCCCCACATAGCTCCTCACCCAGCTCCTCACTCAGCTCCCCACATAGCTCCTCACTCAGCTCCTCACTCAGCTCCCCACTCAGTTCCCCACTCAGTTCCCCAGTCAGTTCTCCACTCAGCTCCCCACTCAGCTCCCAACTCAGCTCCCCACTCAGCTCCTCACTCAGCTCCCCACTCAGCTCCTCACTCAGCTCCCCACTCAGTTCCCCACTCAGCTCCTCACTCAGCTCCCCACATAGCTCCTCACTCAGCTCCTCACTCAGATTCT
>NC_091232.1:11585583-11645583 GCF_040958095.1 Procambarus clarkii
AGCCTCTGTTTAACGCAACAGTAAAATGTGTACTTGGATGAAAAAACGATTCTTCGCGGCAGGGGATCGTATTCCAGGGACCATAGGATTAAGGACTTGCCCGAAACGCTACGCGTACTAGTGGCTGTACAAGAATGTAACAACTCTTGTATATATCTCAAAAAAAAAAAAAAAAAAAAAAAAAAAAAAAATATTATAGGAGCACGAGCGGGTGGTCGCCTGCATCATCAACACAGCAGGTGCAGGGGCCACCGTCCCTGGCCTATCATTCAACAAAGACGTTACGTGAAGAAAGCAGTTCTCTAGTCATCTTGATGTGAAATAATATATAAATCTATATGTAAATATTTTGTTTACAACTATAATTGTGAACTTCAGCATCTGGCTCGGAACAAATAAAATGTTTAGCTAAGATAACTGATGTGTTTTTTTAGGGCCCTGTGAAGATAGGTGTTAGGAATGTCTCCGTTCCAAGTCCCAAAACTTCTATACTGGCCTCATAATGGTTTACAGCCACACGAAATGATAATGTAATATCCAACATCAGTCATTGTATTCAACACGAGTCAAAGTATCATCAGTCAGAATATCCAACACCAGACAGTGTATCTAGTACCAATCAGTGTATCCAATACTCGTTAATGTATCATACAATCAATATTACTTCTAAAATCATATACAAACACGTCATAAAATGTGTGTTAAATCAAATACTAGTGGCTATTTTAAATGTAAATAATAGCCTATAATTAAGGGCGAGGAGATGCAATTAATAATTACATATTTCTGATTTACTGACAAAGTCAAAATCAAATAATCATCACATTAACGAGAAAAAAGCATTAACAGTAACTAGACATAGATACGTTATTTTTAATAATCTTTAATTATTATCTTATGGATAATTAAGTAAATGTTTGAAGTTTCCTTAGAAAATAATTAGAATTATACAAACACAACAAGGACGCTATAACAAGGACTTAGCTCTAATCACCAAACAGGGAACTTTGCCCAATAAACTCTTTCTCAGATTAGCTGCCATCAAGAAGATGTACAAGTTTGTTCAAATTAAAGAAGCGGAAGGAATCAACTTCAAGAAATTTAATACATAAACAATAATCTTCGAGTCACTGATGGGCATAATGGAGACATACTGCACTTAATACTAAGAATATGAGAGTGGTAAATTGGCCACTCTGTAAGGGGGTTGGACAAACAGTTTACGTGTGGTCGACATCTGCATCATGCAAGTCATTTATTTACCTGACGACTTTATTATTTCAAATAAAATAACATTAGTGCCATTTGCAATGCTTAATATTTAGTGATTCCGGCCAAATTGAATGAAAATTGAGAGTGTTTCAATATTGGTGCTTTGAACGCGCGTAAGAAATCACAGCTAATAATAATTATTTCTTCCGTCACTTTAACTAACACAGTGGAAATAGCGAGCTCTTATTACTCAACAATATTCAGAAGTAGGTATTTACCATTGTTGTGAAGGCTGTTCTGAAGAGGCCGTGGTGTCCGTAAAGACAATTCTCTAGCATCTGAAGAACTGTGGCTTCGTGAAGAGACTACAAAGGTCTGCTTCTTTTTTTTTTGAGATATATACAAGAGTTGGTACATTCTTGTACAGCCACTAGTACGCGTAGCGTTTCGGGCTGGTCCCTGGAATACGATCCCCTGCCGCGAAGAATCGTTTTTTCATCCAAATACACATTTTACTGTTGCGTTAAACAGAGGCAAGTTAAGGAATTGCGCCCAGTAAATCCTCCCCGGCCAGGATACGAACCCATGACATAGCGCTCGCGGAACGCCAGGCGAGTGTCTTACCACTACAATATTTTCAACAATAGCATGTTGAAAAAATATATTAGCAGCACATGTGTGTGTGTTGGTGCCTGGCATACCTAAAGCTGCTCTACAAATGACAATCGGTGCGCATACTGAGGTAGACGCGGGGCCTCGCTCCTAATACGTGTGACTGAGCACTACAAGCCAATGGTGTTATCTAAAGAGGAAACAAAAAAATGCTGCAATCCTGAAAGTGTTTCACTCAAAATTATCTACTACCAGAAAGTGTTTCACTCAAAATTATCTACTACCAGAAAGTGTTTCACTCAAAATTATCTACTACCAGAAAGTGTTTCACTCAAAATTATCTACTACCAGAAAGTGTTTCACTCAAAATTATCTACTACCAGAAAGTGTTTCACTCAAAATTATCTACTACCAGAAAGTGTTTCACTCAAAATTATCTACTACCAGAAAGTGTTTCACTCAAAATTATCTGCTACCAGAAATTTTAGCCACTTATCTCGTTTGCTAACTGTAGATAGTACATGCAGGTCAATGAAGTATTTTCCCCGCCGCTCAACTAAGAGACGCACTCTTTGAATTAAGGAGTTCTGAGGTCACGGTGATATTTTATTAACCTGTGCAACCTGTCCTCAGAGCAGGCTCGTTAGGGCAGCGGCCGTCCACCACCCACTGTTTATGAATGAAAAACAGATTACACAAACGACTCACAACTGATGACGTCTGAACACTTCCGGAACAAGTGCTTCGCTGACGACTTTTGTTCGAACCACAACGCTGTAATTGCTTCACCCACGTACTACAAATACAAATAACCTAACCTAAACTATGCCTATATATGCACAATATGCTAATATATTATAATATTAATTTATATTTGAGAAAATTCCCGTTTTGAATGAACAGCATGTAAAAAATTATGAATGCGTCTGTGGGGTCGACCACTGGATGTAATGGACTTGAGTCGAGGACGGGTTGAAATGCTTCACCCACGTACTACAAATACAAATAATAGACAACAGAACCTAAACACCTAACCTAACCTAACCAATGCTTAAATATGCACAGTATATTTAAATATGCATCAGCTCCTGAGACTGATGGATGCCTACTACTACTATGCTAATATATAACAATATTAATTTATATTTAAGAAAATTTATATTTTGAACGAACATCATATTAAAATTCATGACTGCGTCTTTGGGGTAGACCGCTGGATGGAATGGACTTGTTCTGAGGACGGGTTGCTGCTGGATTAACGATCATTTGGGCTTTTGTTTATTAACACGCGCTGCCCTGGAAGAGGTCCGTGTTACCTCAACAATTACGCTAGTTTTGTTAATTTAATTACGGTAGTGTTTGCTTATACATAATTACCTTGGTTCTAATGGATTCCCACTTGGATTCCCACCGCCCTCAAGGTGAACTTTGTCTTTTCCAACTGGATCAGAGAGCGGTTTCACAAGAGTGAGACTTCAGTACATCAAACAAAACCTCGACTCTGCCGAATTTAATATTTTCGGAACTCACAAGATTCACCAAAACGTGCTTGGTCAGCAGTGTACCGGAGGTTAGCAGACCCCCTTTTTTCTGGTGCTTTCCTATGTGTATTTAAACAAATGAAGCATGTATGAAACACGTCAATCGCGGTTGGTTATTTTCTCCGATGTTTCGTCGCTAAGGCTGCCACGAGAATAGCAATTCAGTAAGTGGCCAATTTGTTGTAAACAAACCAGTTTATATGTAAGATCACCTAAGACTGTGAGGCAGCTGCCGGTAGAACTTGTGTATATTTACCAACATTTCAGATCAAAAGTCAATGATCAAAGTGGATTTTAAACCCGCTTTGAGGCTGGTCAGAAAAGAAAGTGCTCCATGCTTTTCATCACCATTCCCCACCCGTATTTCAGATCAACATTCACAGAATCATGCTAGAGAGATTAATATGATAAGAGGTGTAAGATGCAACAAAATATCATTCAAATAACTGAGACCTAACGCACGTACTTCTGAGATATTGCAGGGCTTAATTTTGGATATTTTCATTTATAATGTCGTATTATGTAAGTTTTCAAGTGACGATAAGGTGTTTTTTCAGTTTCTCAAAGGGTAATTATGTATTTTTTAATATCTACATATATATATTTAGATATTTGTTAATACTGTTGCTCAGTCGTTTTAATCATACATCGCTATTCATATTCCCCCGAGACACTATATAAATAAATTACAGGACAGAGAGTGAAAGCAATGTTCACTCTGAGTGAAACACTACAAGGAAGTACCAGACAGGTCAGTTGAAGCATGTTATTCAACACTTTATAAAAATATACTTTTTAAGTTTTTAGTTTAAACCTGTGTATGCATTAATGTAATGTTCTCTTTGAAGGAAATACAAAGTACAATGATGTTCTGTTCAAAATATATTTATCCAGTCCCAGAAGTTAAAGATCTTATCTAAATAAATAAGTATACAGATATAACATACATAGTGTCACAGTGGATGACTAGAGAACTGCTTTCTTCATTTAGCTCATCGTTGTGTGAGTTATGCCAGGGACTGTGGATCCTGAGCCAGTTGTATTGTCAACACAGAATACCACTCGTTCTTGCTCCTAAATTATGCAAAGGAAAAGATTAAGTCACGGAAGGTTCTTGAGCCCAGGTCAGATTCATCGTTATTCTCAGTGAGTGATTTACAATGTCTTGGCTCTAGTACTGGATGTTAGAGGCGCCCAGGAGACAGGCGCAGCTAGCGGGGAGCTTGAAAGTCTCGATGGCGAAGGGGAAGTACTGATCATAGGGGTCGTAGACGATGAAGCGGTGGTAGATGGACTTTTGCAGGCACTTGGACTCGTAACACTGAGGCACTAGAGGACAGGCATTACCGTGCTTAAGGCACTCCTCAATGCGGGTAGTTTGGGTGAAATCCTTGTAATCTACCTGAATGTTGTTAACGATGATGCGCCACTTTCCGTCGGTGTTCTGGGCTCGCAGAAGCCTGACGTATTCGGTCTCAGAGGGACAGAGATAAGTCTCCTCATAAAGGGTTTTGAGACCGTCGACGGAAAGCTTTGTGTCCAGGTCTGCAACGTCGGTGTAAAGGGTGAGAAGTTTCTCCTTGTGTTGGTTGGCAGCTTGCTGGACCTCGTAGGCTGGGTACTCCTTATCGTTGATACACCAAGGCTTGCCGGTTTGAGCAGCACAGGCGGGGGCCCCATATGAAGGTTGAGGCCCGTAGGCCGGTGTTGGGCCATAGGCGGGGGTTTGGGGAGGATAGGCAGGGGTTTGGGGAGGATAGGCAGGGGTATGGGGGGGATAGGCAGGCTTAGGGGGATAGGCAGGCTGAGGGCGATACGTAGGCTGAGTGGGATAGGTAGGCTTTGGGCGATATGTAGGTTTTGGGCGATAGGTAGGTTGTGGACGATAGGTAGGTTGCGGCTTGTATGTAGGTCGTGTTGGATGATAGGATGGGGTATAAGGAGGCGGGGGAAGTTCGGCAAGAACAACGGCCATCACAGCCAACGACACCTGTGAAAATATAATGAGTCAGAATAAGCATTTGTTTATCATACTACTTATAACAACATTATTATTATTATTATTATGGAGTCGACCATCTCCATTTTTTTTACATTTTCGTGTATATCAGCAGTTAGAGAATGATGACTGCTTACTTACCACAAACCTCAGAGCCATGTTGGAGGAACCTGAGTGAGAAATGGAACTGTGCTTCTCCCGGCCTCGTCTGCCTTATATACTGACTCCCACACGTACAACGCCCTTGTTCTTAAAATGTAACACTAACACACTGACGCTGTAGAGGTGAAAGTTCTCGCTAAAATCCCACAAGCTCACCCTTCGAGTACTGAGTAAATAGCAGACCCTTCTGTAGCTGGTTAGCTGTTTATGAAGATCAGTGTGATTGAGATGCATGAATGGAATGTCGTACCTAGTAGCCAGAACGCACTTCTCAGCCTACTATGCAAGGCCCGATTTGCCTAATAAGCCAAGTTTTCATGAATTAATTGTTTTTCGACTACCTAACCTACCTAACCTAACCTAACCTAACTTTTTCGGCTACCTAACCAAACCTAACCTAACTTTTTCGGCTACCTAACCTAACCTAACCTATAAAGATAGGTTAGGTTAGGTTAGGTTGGTTAGGTTCGGTCATATGTCTATGTTAATTTTAACTTCAATAAAAAAAATTGACCTCATACATAATCAAATGGGTAGCTTTATCATTTCATAAGAAAAAAATTATAGAAAATATATTAATTCAGGAAAACTTGGCTTATTAGGCAAATAGGGCCTTGCATAGTAGGCTGACAAGTGCGTTCTGGCTACTAGGTACGACATATATATATATATATATATATATATATATATATATATATATATATATATATATATATATATATATATATATATATAATATATATATATATAGCAAGGACGGCATGGGTTCGAATCCTGGCCGGGTCAAAGAGTTCTTAGTGATATATGGCTTGCGCGTTCATGCAGCTTTCTCACACATGTTAGACTCAGTGCGGCCCGTGCATGCGCCAGAATTTGATGAAAAACTGTACCCAAATGGATCCATGAGTGTCGTCGGGGGTTAGTCAGTCAGGGAGCTTAGTTAATAAGCGCCACGACTGACCAATCCTTATAGACGATCATTGGTGCGGTGGTCACGGTACTGTGTACGTTTAGGGGTGATCCTGGACGGCATGGGTTCGAATCCTGGCCGGGTCAAAGAGTTCTTAGTGATATACATACATATATATATATATATATATATATATATATATATATATATATATATATATATATATATATATATATATATATATATATATATATATATATAGAATGTGTGTGTGTGTGTGAGAGAGAGAGAACGAGAGAGAATCACTCTATTGTAATTTCATTGTGCATCGACGAGAACTTTTGGTTGGAGAACTGCATTACTACTCCAGGTTGTAGACGGACAACATGTCTAAATTTTATTTTGGTACCAGCTCAGGTCCTTCCTAATACCCACCTGTAAGTTGAGTAGAACCTCGGGATGGGTTTTTAAGCTCATCCTGCGGCCGTCTGGGGTAACCCAAGACACGAGTTAAATTCTACCATATTGCTTCAAGAGATTTTCTCATAGGTACGTTACACTATTGTGTATTATTGTCATTATCCATATCTATAAAAGATAATGTATGTTTGATGACCAAACCACACGTAAGAAAGTTAAGAAACGACGATGTTTCGTTCCGACCTTGACCATTAACTTGAAAATGGTTCAGAACAGACCGAAACTTTATTGTTTCTTCATTTCTGATATGTGGTTTGGTTATCATATCTTCAGCCATTTCATTGTGACTCATTGTCTGTAACAGTTTTTTTTGTGTCCGAGGTAGCAGGCCAGACACTAGTTATTAACCTCACACAACTTTCCATAGTGACTAACATTTGTATGGACAGTGTCATAGGTGGGGTCGGGATCGATCTCCATGCCTCCATTTAAGTAAGACTGGCTTCTATGTTGGCAGCCAAAGACTTGTATGAAGTCTGAAATGTGGGTTTAGTTTTCCATAGCGTTTTAACATATTTTCAGGTGATCATATCACACACACAACGTTGTTACAACGTCTTGTCAACGTAACAGTAGTAGATAATAATTTGTTTTCTAAATAAATTATTGTGTTTGTGTTTGCTGGACACATATATTGCATGTTCTGTGTGAGAGTGAGAGAGAATCCAGAGAGGGGGAGAGAACTGAAGGGAGGGGAGGAGGAAGAGAGAAAACGGGAGGCAGGGAGGGTGGGGAGGGAGGGAGGGAGGGAGGGAGGGAGGGAGGGAGGGAGAGAGGGTGGGAAAGAGAATGAAAGGAGGGAGAACTTTCCTTTCACTTTTACCCTCGACAGCTTAGCTGGGAAGCTATCTTGAAGGTCACTTGAAGGCTGCCGACGCCATGTCTAAAGTTGTGAAACATTGTTTCGTGAGTCGGCAGCCTTCAGGGGCTTTCAAGAGTCTTCATTATGGCGTCTTAGTAACTTTGGAGGTACAAAC
Source organism: Procambarus clarkii (assembly GCF_040958095.1). NCBI lineage: Eukaryota > Metazoa > Arthropoda > Malacostraca > Decapoda > Cambaridae > Procambarus > Procambarus clarkii. Next base: position 11,593,477 of record NC_091232.1, read on the forward strand.
AATCAGAAAATAACACTTACTACCCAGGAACAAAAATAATTGTTACAGAGATTCTTTTTAAGTTTTCATGTATTTATTGAAACATAAGATTTTCTGTGGATGCAACATTTATAATGTGTGCACGGAAAATAATTGAGGAAAATACAAAGTACAATGATGCTGTGTTCAAAATGTATTTCTCCAATGCCAGAAATAAAAGATATAAAGTATCTAAATAAATAAGTTTACATATAAAAATATATCATACATAGTATCACAGTGGATGACTAGAGAACTGCTTTCTTCATTTAGCTCATCGTTGTGTGAGTTATGCCAGGGACTGTGGATCCTGAGCCAGTTGTATTGTCAACACAGAATACCACTCGTTCTTGCTCCTAAATTATGCAAAGGAAAAGATTAAGGCACGGAAGGTTCTTGATCTCAGATCAGATTCATCGTTATTCTTAATAAGTGTTTTACGTTATCTTGGCTCTAGTACTCGATGTTAGAGGCGCCCAGGAGACAGGCGCAGCTAGCGGGGAGCTTGAAGGTCTCGATGGCGAAGGGGAAGTACTGATCATAGGGGTCGTAGACGATGAAGCGGTGGTAGATGGACTTCTGCAGGCACTTGGACTCGTAACACTGAGGCACTAGAGGACAGGCATTCCCTTGCTTAAGGCACTCCTCAATGCGGGTAGTTTGGGTGAAATCCTTGTAATCTACCTGAATGTTGTTAACGATGATGCGCCACTTTCCGTCGGTGTTCTGGGCTCGCAGAAGCCTGACGTATTCGGTCTCAGAGGGACAGAGATAAGTCTCCTCATAAAGGGTTTTGAGACCGTCGACGGAAAGCTTTGTGTCCAGGTCTGCAACGTCGGCGTAAAGGGTGAGAAGTTTCTCCTTGTGTTGGTTGGCAGCTTGCTGGACCTCGTAGGCTGGGTACTCCTTATCGTTGATACACCAAGGCTTGCCGGTTTGAGCAGCACAGGCGGGGGCCCCATATGAAGGTTGAGGCCCGTAGGCCGGTGTTGGGCCATAGGCGGGGGTTTGGGGAGGATAGGCAGGCTTCGTGGGATAGGAAGGGGGTGGGGGATAGGCTGGCTGGGGGCGATACGTAGGCTGAGTGGGATAGGTAGGCTTTGGACGATAGGTTGGTTTAGGGCGATAGGTAGGCTCTGGCTTGTATGTAGGTCGCGGCTGATATGTTGGGCGAGGAGTATATGAAGGAGTTGGAGGATACGTGGGCCTGGGGGAGGTGGCATACGGAGTGCCATAGTGACTGACCCTTACATTGGAGCCATGTTCGGCGAGACCAATGGCCAATACAGCCAACGACACCTGCAAGGGTAAAAAACAATTTCAAATTAACTTTCAATCATCGATATTCTTTTAACAACTACGTAATTATTTTTAATCAAGCAACTATGTTTCTGACGTTCTATCTAAACCCGATATTCGCCGCTTACTTACCACAACCCTTAGAGACATGTTGGAGGAACTTGAGTGATGAATGGAACTATGCCTCTCCCGGCCCCGTCAGTCATATATATATATACTGAGATTTAGGAACACATCGCCCTTGCTCTTAAAATAGAAAAATAATACTAGCTCTGTAGAGGTGAAAGTTCTTGTTAAGTCCCTCCACAGGTTCACCCGTAGAGCGATGACTAAGCGGCGGATACCGCCGTGGCTGATTGGCTGAGGTCCAGTTGATTCCAGAAACTTAACAATCAAATCCATATTGCTTAGACGTTATTACAGAATACGTCATTATCGTGTCCTCGCATATTATTCCTCTCTTCCAGTGTGGAGAAGTTCAGTTTGGTCTCGTTGCTAAAATCCCTCAACTCAGAAACGAACCTGTTGCATCCCTTTTTTTTGGGTTTGTTGTTTTTCGTTAGTTTGTGTGTGTGTGTGTGTGTGTGTGTGTGTGTGTGTGTGTGTGTGTGTGTGTGTGTGTGTGTGTGTGTGTGTGAAATAATTTGTATAATCAGACTTGCCACTAACTGTAACCTGCAAAGTGAAGTTGCAAAACAGCTGGGTGAAATACAATTGCGTGAATCCCAAGAGTGATGTGACAAGTGTGTTTGCTTCAGAGAAATATTATTTATAAAGTAACTTACAAAGTAAGAAGCTAATTCCTTTGGATAGTTACTACAAGGAAGTAGCAGGGTAGAGAATGTTTACCATTTCGCAGTTATGTTGTATATTTCTAAATACAACATATGTGGATATTCAAGTATATCCAATCACCATAAATGTCACAATCACCTCAATCTAAAAAAAAACGTATATCAGTCTCTACAGCCATTATATAATCACTATACTCATCATTACCACTATATTCCCCCCAGTCACCATACACACCTCAATGATAAGTTACCATAATGGTTACAATTACCACAATCGTCAGTCACAGCCCCCACCAGTCACCACCATTTGTTACTGTCACCTCAGACCATAACAGCGCCAAAGGGGAGCACAGTCTGGGTCTGACCACAACGACTGTTGATGAAATGGTGACCAGGCGCCCCCTTCCACCGCCCCCTCTCCATCTTTACCTCAAGCTGCTCCACTAATTACATACCAGAGGGCGGTCACGTGTGTATGTGTGCGTGTCTGTGTGTTTATATATGTGTGTGTGTATTTACTCTCTGTGCCTGCAGGATCGAGCTTGGACCCTGACTTTTTAACCGACAGTTGTCTATACTGACTCCCGACATAATTGTAATCTACTACTTGTTTCTCTCTCTCTCTCTCTCTCTCTCTCTCTCTCTCTCTCTCTCTCTCTCTCTCTCTCTCTCTCTCTCTCTCTCTCTCTCTCTCTCTCTCTCCCTCTCTCACACACACATCCCAAGGATGCCGCCCGTCGCATCTGTGTTTCTCCCAGGTACCTATTTACTTTTAGGTGAACAGAGGCATCAGGTGTAAGAAACTGTCCATTTGTTGTTGCATCGAACGGGAATCGAACCCGTTCCTTAGGACTACGACCCCAGAGCACTGACCGATCGACTGAATGTGTGTGTGTATACATTTACGCAGCTGCGACATGACTATATGTATATGTGCTTTCTAAATTATATGTTATGCTGCTAGTTAGTTTATATATTCGTAAACGAACATGGGGGCATATGCAATATATTCTGTCATTTTTCGATAAAACTATCAGTGAGTCTTTCTACCAACATACTCGCTTAGATATTTCCCAGTATATTGCTTTGATATCTACCAATACACTCCCTTACATATCTACCAATATATTAGCCTAGATATCTATCAACGTACTTGCTTATATGTTTGCCAACATCGACTATCATCGACTATATAGTATATCGATTATACACTTGCCGAGATATCTACTGACATACCTGCCTAGATATTTATGAACACACTAGCCTATATATACATATCTATGAACATACTAGCCTATATATATCTACTAACATTCTTACCTAAATATATACAAAAATACCAGGCTAGATATAGACCAACATTCTTGATTAGAAGTCTTCCGACCTAGTAATCTACAAAACTACTTACATACTTGCCTAAATATGCCATCATAGATGTGTAGATACTTTAAATGTCGCAAAGTAGTACTGTATCATTACTGTACTGTTATCTGCAGCAATGTGGGTATGCAGAACTTCTAGTGTTTTTATTATTATTATTATTATTATTATTATTATTATTATTATTATTTCTATTTTTAGTATTTTCAGATTATTTACCTTTGATTTGAATTGTAATGCACTAATTAAAATAATAGTCACAGAAAAACAATTCCTTTCATCTTCAAATGGAAAGTGATGGAAAGAGGCCCTATTGCTCCCATTAGGAAAACTTCCAAATGGAATTTGTTGCGTTCTTAAGTGGAAAGCTTCAAGAAGAGTCACCTTCCCACTCCCTAAGTTTCGGCGAGATGCGTCACCAAGAGGAGGAACATCCTCATCAAGGCCCCCGCCTTCAGGTAATGACGGTGACGGCACCTGAGGCAAGGGCTTGCCTTGGCCAACCTGTGGGTGTGGTAAGTGGCACTTGCTTATAACCACACTGAGAAACATGTCTCGGCCAGACCACATGAATACCTCTCATCCCTAAGGCAGTCTTCTGTAATAACTTCCTCGGTTGCTGTTGATTTCGAGGGTCAACCCTCGGTGAACTGATCAAATATGAAAAGGAGAGTGAATGAAAGATTGAGACAGCTGTAACTAGAGGACCAAAGGATGGAAAAACGACACGTAGCCTCCGTCAGTTGAGCATAAAGCCAGACGACTGTGCTGCAGTATACCTCCTCAACAGTGTGAAAACAAATGTTCAATGTCGGTAACAATTCGAACTGTGTGGTGGAATTACCTGCCCAGCAGGACCTTACAGTCAGCCGCCACGCCTCCAACCTGACATAGTTTCTTTTTATTATTACTCTCCCTCCCTTTCTCTCTCTTCACTCATGTGTATCTACTATGTATGTGTGTGTGCGTACATGTGCGTGCATATGTATGTTATAACGTTTCATAGGTCACAAATTAAGGTAAGCATTTAGTTCGTACTACTAATCATGGAAATCCTGTCTACAGTTCTATCTAACTTTATTGGACAATGTTGAGTTTTTTGCTGCTTTAGATTTAGCTACTCAGAACGAAATGTCCATGTAGCACGGGCTATAGTGAGCCCGTAATTAATATTGAAGACAAAGCCTCACATTTAATGCAATGCGAACTTAATTCACCTCCCTAAATGCTGTACCTCCAGATTCTCAGGTGTTCCACCACTGCTACATTTAACAACATCGAAGTTCAAATCTAGCTTTTATAAGATCAAAACAATTACACACAGAAATCACAATAGCGTGATATATAAAATGAATATATCACAGCCCTTGTGGATTTGTTCATCAAAACAATTAATTCAAAGAAATAAATGATAATAATAATAATAACGATTATTATCGTTATAATATTTTCATATACTAACTTATATTCAGCCCGTTTATTGCATCACTGGTAAATAACTTTAATTAAATTATGCTAGTTATATATATATATATATATATATATATATATATATATATATATATATATATATATATATACATATATATATACGTATACATATATATATACGTATATATATATATATATATATATATATATATATATATATATATATATATATATATATATATATATATATATATATATATATATATATACATGAATCGTTCATTACTTTTGTAAAATTAGGACAAATTAAAGAATACAAAATAAACAATTCTTCGGGTTGAATTATCATATGTAAGACTTGTCAACAGCTCTCCGCATTGTGCGCCAGGTATTTGGATCGTTTTCTATAGGGCGCGGCGTTGAAATCTCCGGGAGTTTACCACACATTCTTTTCCTGTATTTTCTAAATTTGGAGATTCATAATCTGGTGACTATGGCTGGAACATATGTATTTATTTATTTATTAGGTTTTATCTTCTTTTTGGCAGATTGTGTTGATGGATGAACAAGTGACAATAGAATAGAAAACATAGGGCAGTGTGTTTACCTGATGTCTGATTGTGATACTTAATTAGTGTTCAAGAATTCAGATGGTCTATCTAAATAATCCAGCTTCCAAATCTCAAATATGGAGAAAAAGCACAAAATACATTATATGTGACTTTAGCCACTTTAGCCCGTTAAATTTCATATTTTTAGGTAAATATTTCTTCCGTGTTTTGCAATTACATATATTAATCTAACTATCAGATCTTTTGCTTAGGTTAAATTAAATAAAAATAATAATGATAATAATGAATTAATAATAGTTCCCTTCCTCTCTCTCTCTCTCTCTCTCTCTCTCAAATAATGAAAATGTAAAAAACAATACATATAAGAAAACTGTCATTTCGCACCTATATGGATATATAATAGCTCAAAACAAAAGACGGAGTGCTTTTTACTTGCACTGTTGTGGTTGTGACAGGAGTAGTCTCCCTCCCTCCGTGAGAGTGATGTGCTTTATCGTCCTTGGCAGATTTTGGAGGTTTAGGAAAGTTACTTCAGCGATTAAGAAGGATGTGATTAGGTAGCGATTTTTAGAGTTAAACATTGCTGTTGTTTGTTGCTATTCTTGTTATCGTTTTGTTATTGTCATTATTATTATTGTTATCTTTATAATTCGTTTTATCATTATACTTTGTACTATTATTATAAGTATTATTATTTATATTTATTTACGCTTCACTTGGCAGATAATCTGATACCTAAAAGCTAAAGCTACATTTTGTGTTATTTTTCATTTTTCTTAACTATAAATTATATTATATTTTGTTGTTAAGATATTCTTGACAACTAAAAAGTTCTATACTGGTGTAATATATTTTCACCTTCAATTAAAATTTAACTTTTATATATTTTTTGTGATTTTTATAACAAGCAATTTATGTTGTCTTCTTATCTACTTTGATGCTATCTACGGAAAAATTATATTTCTACTCAGAACACACATTAATTCATGATTATACCTGTACACATCATTAATAATTATGTTTCCCTGTACACATCATTAATTCATGATTATTACAACTACTTTGTCATTTATTGCAAACATATTGTTAAAGGTTTGTTTAGTGATTATCCGCACTTGAATATTCACGTGGCTAGAGAAGTGAGGTGAAAATGACCGTCGTGTGTGAGAAGAAGGGAATTAAATGTTGTTATTAGGTGAAGTGACAGTACTATTAGAAAATTAGAAGAGCATTACGTTAGACGTTAACATGATTAGATTAATGTGTGTGTGTGTGTGTGTGTGTGTGTGTGTGTGTGTGTGTGTGTGTGTGTGTGTGTGTGTGTGTGTGTGTGTGTGTGTGTGTGTGTGTGTGTGTGTGTGTGTGTATGTGTGTGTGTGTGTGCGCGCGCGCGTCTAAAAAAAGTTTATAAGATTACTCGGGAAGCATGTCATTGGTCCGTTGGTATTAGGCAACAGAGCAGTCGTCAGGCCCAGATATTTAAATATACTGACACGTAATATGGCATTTTAGAATATGTAAACGCACAAAGTTCCATTCAAAAATAAACCCAGGAGGGCGTACAGCGATACGGGCAAGACCTGTATATAAGACCAGGGGCAGATGAGTCAGATGCTGTAGTACTGGTCAGTAGTCATCAGCAGTCATCACTCTCCACCATGTCCGCCGCGTGGTTGGTAAGTGTGGGGCCACAGCGGTTAGCCAGCGTCATTAGCAAGAAGTGAAATGAAGAGTTTAGCTTTATACCTTTCTTCAGGGTTACGTATTTTGAGGCTAAACATTGACCTAGTATTTTGTACTTAGAAAATGTTTGCATATGGGAATTAAAGGTTACCCCTGACGAGCCATGATAATAATAATTTATTTGTAAGAAAGTACAATGGGTTGGTGAGATTACATAAGATTGGTATTTGTACATTCTTGCAAAGCCACTGACACGCATAGCGCTTCGGGCCAGGTCCTTAATCTAACATATCAGGTAAGATGAAAAGGTACATTGAAGCAAAGTTTTATATCAACAAATAACTACAATATAAGTTGATAGAGGTGATTACACTGGTAAGGATAAATATGTCTTAAGTTTTAATATTTGGGAAAGTGGGTAGTATAAAATACAGTGTGAGTTTGAAGCACAAGGTAGGAAACTATGAGGATTAAATTAGGTACTTTTTGGTTTTACTTTTTAATAAGTTGGACGATTTTTTGTATTCGTCAAGGAGTGAGTTCCATAAACTGGGTCCTTTTATTTGCATGGAGTGTTTGCACAGATTTAGTTTGACTCTGGGGATATCAAAGAGATATTTATTTCTGGTGTGGTGCTCATAATTGCTGTGAAGATCAATGAATATATTGAACATAGTGACTGGAATCAATGTGAATCAATCAATTTCCTTTGTAAGACGGGCAGACAAAGTGTCAAAAATGAAAGTGAAAACACCAATATTTCAAGCCACTAACTTCAATTTAGACACGTTGCTGAAAGACTTGTCTGATTATTTGGATAGTAGTGGATATATGGGCCTGCAGGCCGCGCCAAGCAACAGCCTGACGAACCAAATTATCATTGGTTATTAGTCCCAAGCCGGGTTTGGGGAGTAAAACAACTCCCAGAACCCAGTCCAATATACTCTAGGTCTGCTCAAGGTATTCACTAAACAAACAATTAAATTGTCAGTAGCCAGAGTTGTCGGCTCACGTCCGAATAAACCCAAATTCGATTTATGCGGAAAAACAGAACTCCGCATAAATCCGTGATATAAGGTATATAACTCACCGATCCATTGAAAATTATTCATCAACCAAGAAGTTATTTGTTTCTAATTCGTATGGTCAACTATTTGTAGTGTAAAGTACACTGTATACACGTTAGCGGAATGTTGACATCTTCAGTCATTATGCTGAGTGCCAAGCGACCTTCATATACCCTTACACTGGAGACAAGCCAACACATTACATCATTAAAGCAATAATACGTCACACGGATTTACAAATGTCAGACGGCGGCAGAGGACTGTGGTACGCAAGCCATAACACACATCATGATGTGATGATACACACAATGATGTGTAGGGTATACAGAGTATACATCGACCACACGCCGTGTTTATCTAACATATAGACTTCGCTCGTAACAACTAAACCATTAATTGTACTGTAACGTTGAGAGTCTTATGCCAATTCCACATTAGCTGCTCCCCAAAACGACAATAACATCCACAACAGCCCTCAACAGCCATGCCAACTCCACCATAACTACTACGCATTAGTAGTACTACTACTACGCATTAACTACTACTCCCTGCAGTAGTTAAACTCACAGTAACGTGGCCGGAACAAATACATATTAAACCAACACATTATAAGTGAACAAAGTGAAAACGTTTGGGTTCAACCCGGATCATTGTCGAGCCAAGACTGATAATGATTCAGGACGGACCGAAACGTTGTATTTTAGGTACTTGTTCTGTAACGTCGAACTCTAGCTCCTTAGCCCTACTTTTCAAAGAATTTGTAAATATGTGGACTGGCTCGTTTCTCTTGACAAATGTACACATTTAATATTGTGTATTGACTTAACTTCCACCAGTTTGTCATATATGTAATTACAGTTATTTACAAATATTTGGCTGAATATTTTTGTTATTAAATTTTTCTGGTATATTTGTGTACCAGTTGACCAGGTCCTTGTTTTTACAGGTCTCCGTCATAGTATCGCTGGTCGTTGTAAATGTCACGACAGACCCAGCTGTTTATTTTGATCCCTCTCTCCACTATCCACACTCCACCAACACAACAAAGCTGTTATACCACTCACAGCCCATCTTACCCACTCTCTATCCACGACCTACCTACCATCCACATCTTGCTATCTACCCACGACCCATCTACCATCCACAGCTGCTATACAACCTGCATTCCATCTTGTACCTACAACCCACGCTCTACCCACAACTTACATTTACCCCACAACCCAACCTCAACTTTCACCCCCACTTCACGCGTCACCAGTACACAGTTCCATCCTGCGCCGTGAACACCACCAAGACCTGGTGCCTTGAAGATGCCAATTATCCCACTGATGATGTTCAACAGGCCATCCAAAAGCACCACTACGTCTTCACCACCCTCTACGCTGACGTCGGTACCCTCACTACTGAACACTCCGTCGGACGTCCTAAGACCCTTCAGGAGGAGATGTACCTGTGTCCCTCAGACACCGCCTACGTTAAGCCTCTACGTGTCCAAAATAATGAAGGCAAGTGGCGGGTCATTGTCAACAACGTCAAGGTTAACTATGAAACATACACTCAGACGGCACGAGTTGAGGAATGTTTAACAGCTGGGGAAAACTGTCAGATAGTTCCATTGTGTTACGAGTTCAAGTGCCTGCAGAAGTCCATCTACCACCGCTTCCTCGTCTACGACCCCTATGACCAGTACTTCCCCTTCGCCATCGAGACCTTCAAGCTGCCCGCCAGCTGCGATTGTCTCCTAATGAGAGGCTAAGTAATTGAATAATTAAAGTATACCAAGAAGGTCAACAATGAAATATCATTACGTGAAAATGGTAGATGATTCCTTAACCAATTACGATACCTCACAGCAATCGAGCTAGCATGAGAAAGCAGTTCTCTTATTCTCTTGAAGAATTTTGTTTCCACTGAAGTATGCTCTGTGTATTTAATTATCTAGTGATGTATCTATAATTTAAGCCTTTACACTTAAAGGTTGTATATAAAAATCATACATTTATTATATTTTTTATCAGGTTTCTTCCAAATACAAAATTGCTTTAACTTAAAATGCCACAATCTATTATTTTCATGTCCTCCTCTTGGCATCTGTGCCAAGTGCTAAACATAATAATAATAATTTGTTCACCAGAAGGTACAATGGGTTGGTGAGATTACATAAGATTGGTATTTGTACATTCTTGCAAAGCCACTAACACGCATAGTGTTCCGTTAGGTCCTTAATCTAACATATCAGGTAAGATGGAAAAGTACAGTGTAGCAGGGTTTTATATCAACAAATATCTACAATATAAATGAACAAAGGTGATTTGTAATAAAATAAAATTAATTTATATCAATAAAATTACACTGGTAAGGATATATGTTTTAAGTACTAATATTGGGGAAGTGGGTACAAGATGCATTGTAAGTTTGAAGCTCAAGGTAGGAAATTATGAGGATGAAATTAGGTACTTTTTGGCTTTACTTTTTAATAGGTTGGACGATTTTTTTTATTCTTCAAGGAGTGAGTTCCATAAACTGGGTCCTTTTGTATGCATGGAGTGTTTGCACAGATTTAGTTTGACTCTGGGGATATCAAAGAGATATTTATTTCTGGTGTGGTGCTCATTACACCTATCAAGGAAAAGTTTCAGATCAAGATTAGCATTTGGCAACAAGATTTTGTACATGTAAATACCACATGAGAATGAGTGGCGTGAATGTATATTTAGCATATTAGAGGACTTAAACAGAGGGGCTGTGTGTGATCTGAAGACAGATTTTGTTATAGTTCTGAGAGCAGATTGTTGCTGAATTTAACAGGTTCTCTGAATTGGTTACTGAAATTAGTGCTATCCTTCCTGTTTACACTTAACCTGGCTTTTGGGCGCTTAACCTTGCTTTGTACCACTAAATCTGGATGTGTTAAACTTAACCTGGCGTAAAGACACATTTGCTTCTATAAAACCATGTTAAGAAGGGCGACATAATTTTTTATGCTAAAATCCCCAATTCGCTGGATGGATGATGTGCGAGTCACTCGATCATACAGATTATTCCCGTTAGGTTTGGCAAGTAACCGGAAGGAAAGCCTTGTAGACAGCCTCACCCTTAGACAGGGATTCTAGATAAAACTAACAGGCTTCTATACGTTATGACTGAATTAAAAATAATTTAGGGACTGCTTTATAGAAACGTTTTTTACACTCATAACTGCGTTGAAAGAAAATGTAAATTATGCCAAACCTGTGTATCTTTATTTATTTATTTATTTATTTATTTATTTATTTATTTATTTATTTATATACAAGAAGGTACATTGGGTTAGAGAGAATACATAGAATACATAGAGAGAATACGTATTTACAATCTTGTAAAGCCACTAGTACGCACAGCGTTTCGGGCAGGTCCTTAATCTAACAGATAATTTTAAGTAGGTAAATTCTAGCAGAATTAATAAGATGATAACAGATACATTGCAAGAAAAAAATGAAATGAGACAGAATAGTAAGTATATTAAAGCACATTGGTATATTAAACCCTTTGGCGCATTCCTGCAGATCGTCGTTGTCACCAATATAATTAATCACACCGCACGCGTGCCCCTCTCGGGAGTCACGAGCAAAAATATTTGTATAAAATCCATTTATTATCCGATCAACTTGGGAATAGTTTACAAATGTTTGCCATGAAATTTACGTTTTCTCTAATAGCCGAACAGCTTATTAAAGAAAGCGGCGTGGCAGTGAATCATCGTGGTAAAACAATTGTATTATTGACACGACGAGTATAATCGACATAGTTTTTATATATGTTGCCGGTCCAACGCATCCTTATGTGACCTTTAATACTTATGTTCTTATAGAACATTCTATTGCGAGCACATTGTACAAAAATGAAATACATACATCGACAAATAATGTCAGGACAGTGAATTGAATATACACTTTTCAAAGCGAGTTTCGCCGATATGCCGCCGCGGGTAACACTTCGGCCACTTCCCACACTGTTTTGGGTGGGCTACGACATTGAATCTATATTTATATGCATATGTCCGTGTAGAGAATTTATTGCGATTCCAATGATACCACAATTAGCGATGTAGGACAACTGTAGGCTTCGCAACCATGAAGAGAGTGGAAACATTTTGTTGCTGTTTGGCGCTCTCGGCTTGTGATCTGAATAGTTTTTTATTTGGTGTTGATAATCCTTATGCTTTGGCGGCATTTTATAGATATGTTCTTATAGACAATTTTATTGCGAACACAGTGATACCAAATTTAAATACGTGCGCCTTCAATTATTGTCAGGACAGTCAAAAGAGTGTACACTTTTTCGGTCTTACCGCATAGGCGCGCGAAGCGCCGAAAGCATCTGGGTTATGATTTTTTTTTGAACGCCGAGAGCGCGAAAGTGTTAAGCTTTCTTTAAGCCCAGATTGCCACACTAAAAAAATACTTTAAACATAGCCATATAAGTCTATTTCTAACTCTGTTTTGCACTCTTCTTTCATTACAGTTAGCTTGCAGTTGTTCTGGGGGAAGCTTCGATGAACCAAACAGGCTTTCTGTCCCCGACAATGGGAAACCGATTAACATTTATCTGAAACACTATTTACTTGTTTAAACTAAAGCACTAATACCGTTATAATAATAATAATAATAATAATAATAATAATAATAATAATAATAATAATAATAATTTGTTTTGTAGAAGACAGGTAGCCTGTGTATATATACTTCAGGTTTATAGCAAGCTTCCTCCAAGGTCGAACTACTGACCATCCCCAGGAGGCATCCCAGCAATAGTTACCTTCCTCCCGTGTACCTATGCTAGGCAAACAATGGCATTAGGTGAAAGGAAACATGTCAAACCATTCTGTTTCGGCCGGGAATCGAATCCACAATTGTTCTACGTGTATTGTGTTAGATTAAAATAACCATGTAGATGGACAATAAAACGCACATTAACAAGCAACAATACGTCAACATAAATTAGTGAGTGGAAACAAGTGGGTAGGGTCCTGTAGCGCAGCTATCAGAGCTGTTAATTCACAACCGGAAGGCTCCGAGTTCGATTTGCTTCGGCAAAACGGAGACGTTTTTTATATGTTTTCTTTCACCTAATGCCTCTGTTCACATATATATGTCCTTGGGAAAGATCAGTCGTTTTATGTCCAAGAGAATGTAAATAATCTTAAAAGGCTTCTTGTCTCCGATGAATGTCAACGAAACCAAGACATTTGCGAGATGAAGTCGTAGCCATGATCGGGACACTTCGGAGGACGGAGTGGCCAAGACATATCAGGTCTTGGGTGGCTGATTTTGCTGAGAAAGTCGAGACTGGACGAAAGGAGATTATCACTTAGTGTTCGTCGAAATATTGAAAACTGCTGGCCAGGTTGAAGGCTAATTTTTACGATTCTGGCAACTCAAAATGTAAACACGAAGGTCTGGGACTGGTAGGCCGTAGGCCTTGAGAAAGTTCCGCTGTGCCAATCCAACTTCTTTTCTTTGAATCGTTAAGGTAAGTCAGTTAGTATATAATTAAATACTATGTTTAACAGTGTGTTCGTGGATATGGTATTATATTTATTAAATGAGGATAAAGGTGCTCGACAGTTCCTTACAGTTGGATGGATTGTTTTGCCAGTTGGATTGGCAATACGTGCAACGGGAGAGAAAACCTATTAGAAGCATAGATATATAGACTTACTGCTTCGCCGACCCGTGTTTAAGAGTGTCAGAGCAGTTGTTAAAAGACATTATCATCGCTTCCCATTTGTTAGCTTTCCAGCTTTCTCAACCATTACAGGAGTTACAGTGCGCAGGTGTTTAACATTCGGGGGCATGATTTACACAGGTCTCGCAGACAGCTGTAGTAAGGTCATATTTAATATCAACTGTCCAGTACATACACAACACTTTATACAGTGTTGAATTTGTATATTTAAAACAATACATATATTATGGGGCCCAGAGATATTATCCAGAACGTTCGATATATTTTTACTTTAATTTTGTATTTTTATAATTTCGCCCCAAAATTCATACATCTTGTTCTGGAAAATCTAACTGATTATATTATGTTCTCGTGTATCGTCTGACCTGAGGCCGTCAGCCATCTTTAAGGCATCTTTCTATAGGTTATGCCAGTAAATAGATTTAATTTGTTTTTCCTAGCTTGAATATTTCAACCAAACCATTTTTCATAACAACACGATGCTACATTCCATCTTCTAACCACCATATAAAATGGAGTCGTGGACAAATAGGTGTTCTGTTATGTTTTTCTCATTTAGGCTACATCCAATTATAACTAAATCAGGAGTTATACATATATTATTTTTTTAAATATTGTAATGTTTACTTTCTTAACTGTAATATATAAATACGTGGTTAATGGTCATCGAATAAAAACAGGAGAACCTTGTTCAAACATTGACACATTTTACAGTAGTGAGATGAAAATAAGAACATCAAGTAAGAATAATCTTTTATTCCATGCTGAAGACTTATATAATTAAAATATATTAAATTAACAGCTTGGTGAAAGAGGATGCATAAAAAAATATTTTTAACAATAAATCATTTAATATTTAATAAACAGACTACTTTGTACCTATTGACTAGGAAAACTGTGTGTGTGTGTGTGTGTGTGTGTGTGTGTGTGTGTGTGTGTGTGTGTGTACTCACCTATATGTACTCACCTATATGTGCTTGCAGGATCGAGCATTGACTCTTGGATCCCGCCTTTCGAGCATCGGTTGTTTACAGCAATGACTCCTGTCCCATTTCCCTATCATACCTGGTTTTAAAATTATGAATAGTATTTGCTTCCACAACCTGTTCCTGAAGTGCATTCCATTTCCCCACTACTCTCACGCTAAAAGAAAACTTCCTTACATCTCTGTGACTCATCTGAGTTTCAAGCTTCCATCCATGTCCTCTCGTTCTGTTACTATTCCGTGTGAACATTTCGTCTATGTCCACTCTGTCAATTCCATGTGTGTGTGTGTGTGTGTGTGTGTGTGTGTGTGTGTGTGCGTGTGTGTATGTGTGTGTGTGTATGCGTGTGTGTATGTGTGTATGTGTGTGTGTGTGTGTAGTTCGTGTAGTTTATGTGTACCTTTCTGTTGTTTCTGTCTGTGGCAAAATAAAACGAATAGGGCATGTGATCAAACCTCATCGTCAACATGGGTAAGGAAACGGATGTGAGACCAAAGACGAATGACCACAGGTGCATGACCACAGGTGCATGACCGCAGGTGCATGACTGCAGGTGCATGACCACAGGTACATGACCGCAGGTGCATGACTGCAGGTGCATGACCACAGGTGCATGACCGCAGGTGCATGACTGCAGGTGCATGACCACAGGTGCATGACCACAGGTGCATGACTGCAGGTGCATGACCACATGTGCATGACCGCAGGTGCATGACTGCAGGTGCATGACCACAGGTGCATGACCGCAGGTACATGACCTCAGGTACATGACCGCAGGTGCATGACCACAGGTGCATGACCGCAGGTACATGACCGCAGGTGCATGACCACAGGTGCATGACCACAGATGTATCACCACAGGTGCATGACCGCAGATGTATCACCACAGGTGCATGACCACAGGTGCATGACCACAGGTGCATGACCACAGGTGCATGACCGCAGATGTATCACCACAGGTGCATGACCACAGGTGCATGACCGCAGGTGCATGACCGCAGGTGCATGACCACAGACATCAGACTTAGTGGCCAAAGCAGCATGACAAAATTACATACATTAATAAACTGATTCGCACATGTCCCTTGACAAGGTTAGCCAAATCGCCACACATATATAAATAAAAGGGTTAATAAATATACTCTCTAATACATATATAAACATAATAACAGGTGACTCCTGAATGCAAACCTGAAGATGAAGATATTCTTTGTAGAAATAGTTAAATAATAAAGTCACATTAAACTGCAGATGTCTTCGGGGACTGGTATACTTTCTTAGCATAGAGACGTGTTGATGGAAGCTGCAGTTGTCCTCAGGAAGCAGATAGAGCTGATCTTACTGGAGTCTGGGCATAGAAATGGACCGCTGGCTGCAACAGGCGTTATTCAAGGGAACAAGTAGTGGGTGTTGACCTTGCTGGGCATACAGATGAGTTGCCTGAAGTTACAAATGTCTTCGCAACACATTTCATTCTTCTTGCAGTCACTGTCATTCTTACACAGCTGTAACGGAACAAAATAGGGCATTATATGAGGACTTATAACATGTCTGGATGTCTTTATCTGATATACGTCTGGTTTATTTATTTATTTTGGATGTGTTTTATATTTATTTGCCTGTAAAACTGTCTTAAAAAGATAACATTACAGGCAACACACTGAGATGGAGATCTACGTCAAAAGGAAAGACACACTACAGACTGAAGAAAAAAGAAAGGCATTAGAACATAGTGAGATATTAGAAAGTATAAGAGAGTAGTAGATAAAGATACATTAGAATATGCTGAAGAGAGGGAGAGAGAGAGAGAGAGAGAGAGAGAGAGAGAGAGAGAGAGAGAGAGAGAGAGAGAGAGAGAGAGAGAGAGAGAGAGAGAGAGAGAAATATCGGAATATACAGAAGATGATTATGTAAAAATGTTTACGAAGAGTATTATTTTATCATTTCTAAATGCTACTTAACTTTGAATCTTAGGTATTATAAAAAAAATCGGTCCAATCTTTCTTCCGTTTACATGGTATTAGTCAACACTGTCAAACGTCTCTGAATCTCTGAACTTGGTTTACATTGTCTTGAAAACGTTTTGATTAGACGAACGTCACCAGAAAATCTCTAGCCAAAGTTTACCTTATATACATATTCTCCCAAGTATCCATACCAAGAGGTAGAGTATTGTATATCGGTGATACTCTACGGTGGTCATTTCTTTCGAAGTTTATATTGATCTTACCTTGATCGTAACTGGATCCTCTATGATGGCTGAGTTATTACAGTCGACGAGGATCCGGGGCATCGGAGGACAGCGAGGGGGCTCTGTCAAGATATGCAAATAAAATTTGGGTACTGTCTAAGAAAGGTAGCACGCAGACAGCGACGTTGGATGGAGGAATATGTGATTTTGTTTTATTTAATAGGAAAAGTTATTCATTCAGTAATGTTTTATTTCTTCACATTGCTCCTCAACGTCGCCGTCCATTTCTCTGTCATTCAGTGTCTCAAATCTCACTGATGACAGACTTGTAATATCAAAATGTATTTATCATCAGGTATTTTATATTATTTACCATCACTCCATTCTTCATCACTGCCACATCTGCCCATAACTTGCATCATTCAACATCCACCCTCAACCCTCCGTCATTCAATGCCTGGCCACAATCTTTCGTCACTCGACCCCCGCCCACAACCCGTCACTCGACCACCGCCCACAACCCGTCACTCGACCCCCACTCACAACCTCGTCACTCGACCCCCACTCACAACCCGTCACTCGACCCCCGCCCACAACCCGTCACTCGACCCCTGCCCACAACCCGTCACTCGACCCCTGCCCACAACCCGTCACTCGACCCCCACTCACAACCCGTCACTCGACCCCCACTCACAACCCGTCACTCGACACCCGCCCACAACCCTGTCACTCGACCCCCGCTCACAACTCTATACGCACCATTTCGGGCCACCGAATCACAGCAAAGTTTGCGTCCAAATCGGTTTACACAAGGCTTCTTGCACCCTGCCAGGTCCTCCAAGGCTGCCAGTACTCCGGTGACCACCAGGAGCAGCACTACGACGCTTCCTTGTGTGTGTGAAACCTACAACCAAAACATTAGTGGATAGAGATTACTTTTTATTATGTGGATTGCCCGTAGATGTTTTTTCCTGGCCTTGAAAAGGCTATAGAAGGAACTTTTTCATATAAAAGTGACATGCAGGTAAATGTTGAGAAAAAAATGAATTATTGCATAAAACTGCATAAATAAAATTACGTTGAAAATATGTAATCATGCTAAATGAAGAGTCGGATTTATTATCTTTAAATATATTAATAAACACGACTATATAAAAAAGGAATCAATGTAAACAATGAATACAACTGTATTAACAGGGAAAAAAGATAACACATAAAACTAAAAATTATAATGTTTCATAATACTACGAGGTAGATGGAAACTTTCACCTCCAGGTGACCTCCTCGGGTCACCCCTGAACACCTCCCCGGGTCAAGATAATAAACATCAGCTTGTCCATGATGTTTACACACACACACACACACACACACACACACACACACACACACTCTCTCTCTCTCTCTCTCTCTCTCTCTCTCTCTCTCTCTCTCTCTCTCTCTCTCTCTCTCTCTCTCTCTCTCTCTCTCTCTCTCTCTCTCTCTCTCTCTCTCTCTCTGCATAGGCTGCAAGAAAGTGAATCTTTCCCATTTGACTGAGTAGTTGTATGACTTATAAATTTACGACAAGCCTCTAGACTACTTATAGTTCAATAACTAACTTAACCCTGATTAGAAGCTCTCAATGCTTCGCTGTGGTGACTCGAATGCATGACCATTGGATTACCAGCTTGGAGCGTCAATCTCTTGTAGTGGGCTTAAACAATGATACGTTTGGTAGGCCTTAATGCCATCACCGAATCAAACAATAATAAATAAATAATAATAATATATTTAACTACCGTACTATTCCTAGGCCAGATACAACAAACTAAATATAATCTAAAACGTTTTATTACAACAACGAAGCTGGAATATGTTGTTTATTATCAACTAAGTAATCAACTACAATGGCTGTGCTTATATTGCCCTTGTTTTAAATGTAATCGGGATATATTCACATTCGTTAACATTTCACAAGGCATCATACGCCGTGCCAGGAACACACCGAGTTGACCCTTCCTCAGGGCGAACCCGTCGGACAATATTATATTCCGACTATATCTTCAGTCCTATGTGAGTCACGTCAAGGGTTTTAGCGTTGAAAATAACATTGATCACATTACAATAATAATCATTCGTTCTGTGGCATCTCGGTCTGTCTCAACTCTAGCCTCACTAACACAGCTCCTTATTCACATGCAAAAGCATCTTCGTTTATACCCAAGTGTGACGTGGGTGTAGCAGGTCAGATACGTTGCTCTGGACGCAACGTATTTTAAGCCGGCAGCTAAGGCGAGTCACTGAAACAGCAAACGCGAATTTGCCTTCTATATGCATAGTTACCTAGTTACATAGTACTTACCTTGCGTACATTAACACCATAAAACTTTGTCTCGAGAGCTTGATTAGGTGATGGGCTTATCAACAGCAGGCAGGGTTATTAAAGTCATCACAATAACTTACCAACCTGCAATTATGCTTATGTCCAGAACAATTATAAGAGTAAAGTAAACTCAGCATATGTATAACTTACCATTCTGGCTAGAGCGAGAAGTGAACTTGCCTTGGTGAAAGCTGGCGATATACTCCATGCCAACGCTCACGCACTTTCTCTTATATATGAACGCCCCGGCGACCACACAACAGGAAAAGTCCCACATATAACCTGTCCCTGACGTCACTGCTCAAAATGTAACAATGAAAAGTGATATTTCACCCCAGCCCACAATCTCCTTTCTATCTCTCACCTCTTTTTTGTTTTGTTAACTAATTTTGGGGTTAATTTGGAATGACATTCTTGTTTCTAATGAAAAAGAAAAGCTAAGAGCTCCTATCCTACTTTAGTTTATCTGAAGCCTGACCCCTGGATACTAATTTATTTGATGAGCTTATTTGTATACATTGGGAATAAACTTTATTTATTGCTAAGTTATAAGCCTGTTAGTTACAGGATGACATTGGAGCTAACTGCATACTAGAGCCTTCATATGATCAGTTGACTTGATTTCACATGTATCTACCCCTGCATCTTTCAACATGTATTTACGTGTTGAGGGAACATGTTACAAAGTCAAGACAATCTAAGAATGAATAATCTCAGAAAGAGTAATGTTCCTAATAATGTCGCAGCCAGAAGGTTGATGGTCGAGTGTTGATGGTCGAGTGTTGATGGTCGAGTGCCTTGTGCTGCGACTACCAACTTCTAGTTATCCACGAAGCTGGGACCAGATTGGGGAATCTTTCCAACATTAGCCTTACTCACAATAGTAAGACCATCAATAGCTTTCCGGTGTTTAAGGCTCTGACGTACTGACATGTCAACCCAGAACTGGTCAAGACTAAAGCAGAGTCTTCTAGCACGGTTTTGTGCCTCATCCAGAATTCGGATATATATAGTAGGGGGAGCAGTTCCAGCTAGAGAATGATGCATACACACGATGGGAGCAACGTTTGTGACGTGGGATCTTGTCGTGTCAACAGTGCTGCTGAGAAGGCACGATATACGTCTAAGGTGCGTAAGTTTCTTGGCTGCCTTGCTTCCGAGGTTCAACACGTACTTCGTCATTGTCATTGAAGAGTCGAACTTCATCCCCAAGATGTTAGCTTCGTCACCGATCACCAGGTGTTTTTTACTCATCCCAGGCTTCATATCAGGAATTTCTCTCTCTCTCTCTCTCTCTCTCTCTCTCTGTTTCTCTTTACTCTTAATGAGGGTTTAATTCTTTAATTCTTTATTTAATTTAAATGATTAATTAATTAATGTTCGTTCATTAATTCTTTAATTAATGAAATTCTCTAATCATCCATCTATTGTTGCTTATTGAATATAATGATGAAATATAATGGACATTACTATGTCCTTGGAATGCAATGGGCATTGAGAAAATCAATAGGAGACATAAGGAACCGCTATGGACATTACTATGCACAACATCCACTCGCTAACAGCAAAAAATATTTACATTGTTTACTAAACGTGTAGCTGTCATTTAGCTTAATGACAGAACACGCCTTAGATGCACCCCGTGTGCCATCCGCGACAGAACTAGTAGTGAATAGTGGACCTGTATCTCCCGTTATCACGAGCATCGTGACAGTGATGCTGCAGTGAGAACAGCAAATTTTGTTTCGGCATGTCAGGAGACAATCCAAACTGATGGCAGACAAAGCACCTCAAAATTGGACTTTAAAGGCATGAGCCTAAGACAAGGTTTTGTGTAACGATACCCAATTTTCTGGGATGTCAGATCGGTAGTAAAAGATGACAGGGCAGGGTGTGGTGTCCTTATATTATATTATGACACCACACCCTGCAATTCCATCGTTCCTGTCCACCGTTCCCAACTCAGTACATTTCCCATATCAGGGAGTTGGGAATATATTGAGTTTGGAACAATGGACATGAAAGTTGAACTTCGGATTAGTAATTATATTTCATCAACATAGGTTGAATTCTGGGCCATTCTGTAGGGTTTGGATGAGGTAACTCAAGACAAGAAAAATGTTTTCCTATTTGTCAACAGCCGAGGAATAAGTGATTTATAAAACAATCTAAATCCTATCTTCATCTCCACAATCAAGGATTGTAAGAAAAAGATAAGTGAGAAAAATATAAAAAAGGACAAAAACAAAATTCAAAAAATGAGAATGGAATTTTCCCTTTTTGAACAAAAGTGAATGTTCATGTAAATTCCCTTTCATGTAGTAACAGTGGTCAAGGAGGTGGATGATGAGCTTGCCAGATGCGCCTCAAGACGACACGATAATATTATATGTGTTAACCAAGAACAAAAGAAAGTAAAAAAATAAAAATGAAAAGAACTATTCAAGCACAGGCAGCAGTGTCGAGGAGAGGAATACTACAGGAGAGACGTCAAGCCATGAAACATTACATATATGTGAGTGAAAACATAAATTTCTCTCAATGAAAAATTAAAAATGATTTCAGTGGATCTGTAGACATGCGGCTCAGGCTTGGATTTAAATATTATTGGGAACATGGAATTGGCGTTAATGGAAAAAGTATAGAGGTGTAAATGATGCGGTATGTTAGAGTCCCACACCCTCACCCATTATGTTCTTGAGTTCCCATTGATTAATGTATATAAAAGCAATGAGAAGAGGATTGTTCCTGAACAAATAGCCTGGTTGTGTTACAGTGGATAAATTGATGATATACGAATGCAGCACCGGGAATGTGAACGTCTGTAGATTTGTTTGCATGTCTAGGTGTAGCCTGAGAATTATTATTTATGTCCAAGTATTCGTATTTAGTTATAAAAGTATTTTTATGTATTTGTGGGTACGTTTAGTATAATTTTTCCTGCTTATATGAATAAATGAAAATGTATAGCAACAAGAATGTCCATTCTTGTTGCTATACTAATTAACAGACTTATCAATTGTTTCTGATGTGCGTAAATATATGAAATCGTTGTACTAAACGGAGTGAGAATAACTCCAGCTACTTTATCCTAATGTGTGTATTTATCTGTCAATAAGTTTCAATGTTCTCAACCACAGACACCCTCTTCAACAGCAGCAACAAACTTCTGGGGTTCGAGTCACTTCTGGGGTGTGAGTTTTCAGTCGCATATAGTCCTGGGGACCATTCAGGCTTGTTCGCATATAATAAATAAATATAAATATATATATATATATATATATATATATATATATATATATATATATATATATAGCCTGAATGGTCCCCAGGACTATATGCGACTGAAAACTCACACCCCAGAAGTGACTCGAACCCATACTCCCAGGAGCAACGCAACTGGTATCTACAGGACGCCTTAATCCGCTTGACCATCACGACCGGACATAAGGAAGTGATAGCCGAAGCTATTTGAACCACTTCCCCGCCGGCACTCGGATGGTAATCTTGGGCATAGCAGCATTTTATCAAATCACCTCATTCTTTGGGGCACACGTGAGGAACACAAATGCGAACAAGCCTGAATTGTCACCAGGACTATATGCGACTGAAAACTCATATATAATATAATATATGTGTGCGTGTGTGTGTGAAACGTCTGTCCACTGGGCAAGGGGAGAGGAGGGGGGGGGGGGAGGTTGTAAAGCAAGAAAATGGGGGAAATGGGGAGAAAGAGAGGGGTGCGATGGAAATGGGGTGATTAGAGGAAATGGGGGAAGGAAGAGGGGTGATGTGAGCAGAGAGCGGGAATAGAGAGGGGTGGAATGGGGGGATGGGGAAGACAAAGTCTCCCAGACCCTCCCCCCCCCCAGAAGTACCCCTTCTAGTACGTAATAAAGCTGACGTGGATAACTAGCTTCTGGTTATCCACGAAGCTGGGGCCAGATTGGGGGAATATTGCAAACATTATTGACCTAACACATAGTAGTAAGATCATCAATACCTCTCCGGTGTTTAAGGCGCTGATGTACGTGGCTTGTCGGATCATCAGAGCCTTACTGAACTGTCAGGTTGAGCGTGTACCAGTAAGAGTCTACAAATTCCAGTCAGAGTATCAACACTACCTGTTGTTGGGCTCGGTTATCAGTGTAAATTTGTAGCCGATGAGGAATCATAACAAAAGACCAACCCATTCAAAACAAAATTATCTATAATATTTCAAGTAACTATCTAAAGCAATTGACCGTGGTTGACCATGACATGTCCTACGACCTGCCACAGTTAACCAGAATCTAGTCATGGCCACCACCCTACACAATAACACCAAAGGGACAGGAAACAGATGTAAATAGAGGAACGGGGCCGACAGCCGAGGGAAGTGGTGCAACAGGACGCTGCTGGGGTGGAGGGGGCAGAACTCAGCTCACCTACTGCCTCGCCTGCGGGAGATCCCCATCTGATAACAGTAATGAACACTCTATAGTGGCAATGACCCCCCGGTCACTGTGGCTAGGGGCTTAATGCGTAGTTATTCTCGTTCAGGCAAGACCAGTCTGCTACACCTGGGCTTAGTAGTTTTTCAGAGGCCTCAACAGGTGTACAACAGTGGTAAACAGACATATTTGAACACATGAATGGAATTAATCATAGGTACAATTTAAATTGTGATATATTTTTGGCAAATATATTTGTAATAGTAATGACAGCAGCAGCAGCATCAGTGGTAGTAGTTGTTGTTATAGTAGTAGTAGTGGTAGAAGTAGTAATAGTAGCAGTAAAATAAACTGAGACGAGACTAAAATGAACGAACGTAATTAATATATTAACAAGTCTTTACAATATACTGAATCAAAAACTTTAAATCATCAAATTATTGCGCATTTATAATTTTGTTTATATAATGTTCATAGCCCATTGCTATAATTATACATTATAAACTGAATAATGAAAAATACAAAAAATAAGAGCTAGATACACTATAAAGAAAGGAGACCTAACAAATAACAACATAAAGCAGAAAATCAATAATAAATAAATAAATAAAGAACATAAACTAAATGCAACATAAAATTATAAACATCTCCACAGCCTCGTTATTTGACTTCAGGAGTAATCAAAATTACTATTGATTAATTACTTCATAATCAAATGATTATTGATATTTTTTATATATTTTAATAAGAAAATTAAAAATTATTTCAGAATCAAAATCGCTTTGAATACACATCTCACTCAACAGAGTTTGCAACAGGATATAGAACGCTTTTCAACAAGCTTGACAGCAGTTCTTAAATAATGTCATATATTAAGATGGGATTATTCCTACTTTCTCTGCCGTCTAGTTGCTTTATTATTTACTGTAGACCTGCTACAACGTTATATACATGTTGGGCTGTATTTTTGTTCAATCATGTTGATGGTTCTGGCAAAGTATGAGTGGCCAGGGATTAGCGAATGGCTGGGAAAAGAGTTTATCCTGTTTGCTAGATGGATGATTCTCATCCAGTTGATTGGAAGTTGATAGGCAGGACCAAAGAAATGAGGCTCAACTACTGCATGTGCAATTTTGAACGTACAAGCGTGCACGAAAGTGGCCATGAGTTCCACTTCTGAGTCTTTACCTGGGTAAATTATCGCCTCTGAAAAGAAATTATTTACTATATTTAGCACTCACGCCGCCGCCATTTTCTACTTCTTGAGGTTATCTTGAGATGATTTCGGAGCTCTTTTTTTTAGTGTCCCCGCGGCCCGGTCCTCGACCAGGCCTCCACCCCCAGGAAGCAGCCCGTGACAGCTGACTAACACCCAGGTACCTATTTTACTGCTAGGTAACAGGGGCATAGGGTGAAAGAAACTCTGCCCATTGTTTCTCGCCGGCGCCTGGGATCGAACCCAGGACCACAGGATCACAAGTCCAGCGTGCTGTCCGCTCGGCCGACCGGCTCCCACTTGGTTGTTAGCATTTTATTTAATCACAAGAAGGGGTTCATGGCGGTGCCCAGGTCGAAAAAAATGTTGCGCCATTGTTGGGAGCCCCAGAATGCAAATCTGCTATCAGAACATGGGTTTTGCATGTCAGTATCTGAATACCTTTTTTTTTTTTTTTTATTAACACATTAGGTATATCTGCATTAGTGCAGCTATCCTAGACTATATGAAGTGAAGTACAGTGTGTCAAAAAAACTAACTAGGTGATGCTAAAAAATCCCCATCACACAGGATGGTTAGTCATACAGAGGCATGTGATAAGCGGTCTGCACTGGCAGACTCCGGATGCATTTTGAGGATATCAACAACACAAGATTGAATAAGGTAGCAGTGGTAATACAAGTCCCCATCTCGCAGGATGGTTAGTCATACAGAGCCATGTGTTTAATAGCCTGCACTGGCAAATTTTGGGTATACTGTGAGGATATCTTCAAGAATACGAGAGTGAATAAAAGTATACCGATTATTAGTTATGCGAAAGTCTATGGACGCTGTAGCCACCATTTCATCTCCATCGATTTCGTGGAGGTCGCTATGGTACGCGACCCTGACCCGCTTATGACAGCCCCTTTATCCACATCAGTCACCCTGCAAAGTCGGGTGAGGCTAGCGCCAAGCCTCCAGACATGGACATATAAATCGAAATCCTCTTTTATAGATGTTTTTAACTCTGGTTTCCCTTCAAAACGCATAAATCTTTCTTATAATTATAGATTTACGTTGTTTCGTGTATTCATAGAAACGTAGGATTGACTACAACCAAATATTTTATGCACCTCTCATTTCTAATACTTTGAGAGCCGCCTGTGTTGCTATATTTTGAATCCAAATTCACATATTTCTTTCTTGAATGATGTGTTTAAGTAGGCAACTTTGCTTTTGTAACAAGCTGTTCGAACCAAAACTGAATCCTTTGATTTATTGTAAAATTAGAAGTCATGCGGGACAAGAGGCGAAAGTATATAAACTTTTCTGGTTAAAAAGTTATATTTAGTAGAAGTTTTTACAATCAGAGGAAAAACTACATGTTTATACAGTAATTATGCACGAGTTCTCAAAGGGAAGTTCACTAACCTCTGGTACTCTCTCTAGTGTTTATATATTCCAAGGTTGCTTTGTTGTCTATATACCGCAAGTTTACTCTATTGTTTTCATGTTTCTACGCTGCTATAGTATATAAATATGATTGTAAATAAAAAATAGAGCAACTTTGGACTCTATATATACACTTGAACAACCATGGAACATATAAATTCTAGAGAGAGAGCCACGTTGCTCTAATGTATTGGCAAACACACAGACATGGTGACATGGTGTGAGGCTGAAGGTGTCTATATTTGTCAGTTAGGGACAAGAACGCAAGCAGGGAGCAGGCACGCCGGGTGTCTCCACACCACACTGCTACACTGCTAGTCTGTGAGTCTCGTTCTCCTACTACCTGCTTCCGTATAGAACTGGGAAACGCAGAAGTGTATTTATGTAGTGTGTAACCGAAAAAGTAAGATTAATAATTCTAACACGAATTTTCTCAATATTTCTTATGTTTCTTTTTACTGTCGATGGTAATTGAAAAATCAATTCTCCAAAATTCATTTTTATTTCTAGTCTGACGCGACGCTTGAACGCGTTTCGTAATAACGTATTCCATTTTCAAAGACTTTAGTTTACACACACGCAACTGTAACCTGAAAACACTTAACAGAGTTTTACTAATTCTAACGCTAAACAGCTTGTCTTATATACTCGCATTTGACTGAGGTGATATGCTGAAACAGTTTTGGATGAGGTGAACAAACTTTTGACCAACACATTCAGAACACGGTTCAATGGGTATAAATTGAATAAATGAGAGGGAAGAATGAAAGTAACTGCAAAGGGCCTATTGGCCTATACTTCCTCTTGATGCTTCTATATTGGTACGGAGTCTTGAAGTGGGTAGAATATAGTTGTGCATTAATTGGCTGTTGATTGCTGGTGTTGACTTTTTGATGTGTAGTGCCTCGCAAATGTCAAGCCACCTGCTATCGCTGTATCTATCGATGATTTCTGTGTTGTTTTTTAAGATTTCTCTGGTGATGGTCTGGTTGTGAGAAGAGATTATATGTTCCTTGATGGAGCCCTGTTGTTTGTGCATTGTTAATCGCCTAGAAAGAGACGTTCTTGTCTTGCCTATATACTGAGTTCTTTTGGGCTTACAGTCCCCAAGTGGGCATGTGAAGGCATAGACGACGTTGGTTTCCTTCAAGGTGTTCTGTTTGGTGTCTGGGGAGTTTTTCATAAGTAGGTTAGCCTTTTTTTTTATTTTTGTAGTAAATTGTCAATGTAATTTTCTGATTTCTGTCTGTAGGGATAACGTTCGTATTAATAATATCTCTCAGGACACTTTCCTCCGTTTTATGAGCCGTCGAAAAGAAGTTCCTGTAAAACAGTCTAATAGTGGGTACAAGTGTTGTACTAGTTGACTCCTCAGAGGTTGCAAGTAATTATTATACAGTTAACTATACTGGTCTTCAATGCCTCTGGCATCTCAGCGCTTGAGAAAATTGGTAGGTGATATTCTTACCAGCAACTGTGGTCATGGCATTAATAGTAATAACAGCAGTGATAGTGGAAGTATCAGTAAGTGGTAAGTATTAGTGATTATTATTAGTAGAAGAACAGTGTTAATAATATCATTGTATGTATTAGCAGTTGTAGTTAGAAAATTGTCTTCAAACCTTTCATGTTTGATTTCCATACATAGGATATATATATATATATATATATATATATATATATATATATATATATATATATATATATATATATATATATATATATATATATATATATATAATAATATATAATAATAATAATTCTCCTACTTATATGGTAGGAGAAGTGAGCATTCATATGTATTCAGAGTTAAATGACAAGTTTTCTCTGAATGCTCTGTGTTCCCTTCTTCGAGGCTGTGGGTCCCTACAATTGCACCAGAGGTGGTACCCCTTTTGCACAACATGATTACATCGTCCCAGCTGTCATCTTTCAAGGCGACATTTTCAGTGATAGAGCTGTGCACGTCACAGAGCCGAGCGATCTTTGGAACTCTGTTCGTGATGCCCTGGGCGCTGGGGTACATGATAGTACCGGACATAGCCTATCTGGTGAGGGACTGGAGGTACCTTCAGACCGCGATCGTCCTCCCGTACGCAGGACTCCTCGTATTCTTCTGGTCAGCAGCTCTAAGTGAACGTTTTGTTTTCATATGTTAATATATACCCTTGAATTTGTAGTATTTTTTGTGTATTAGAATATATATATATTTTTGCTATTTTCCAATTAAATGAGGATGTATGTGTGTACCTAGGATATTGCCAGAGTCGCCCCGCTGGCTGGTTCTTCACCACCGTGACGACGAGGCCCTCCAGGTGCTGGACTGGGCCGCCAGAGTAACCAAAAGGACACTGCCAGCAAGGCAACAGCTCCTGGCTGCCGTCAGTCGCATCAGGGGAAAGGTAGTCGCAGAAAGAACACTGTTTAATTGTAAATAAATGCTTGCATGAATTTACGGTATGTTCAAAACATTTACAAAACAGCTTTATAAATATTTGCTGAATAAGAGCCATCGGCATGCTTTAATTTGCAGCCTTATCCTATCTTCGGTAAATTAGTTTTGTAAAGCGTTATTCAACCCCGCACTTACCCTCACCATATTATATATACGTACACGCAAGCACACACTTGCATGCTAGCATACGTACACGCAAGCACACACCCAACGCAAGTTAGACGTTGGGCTAACACCGATAACACAATGTAATTATTTTGTTGTTCCTAGGTATGAAGTGTTATTTTATTATTACTAATGCCTCCAATGAATAGAAAATGTCTGCCATTTACCCCAAACTTTGTTTTGAGCTTTACCTAAAACAGTTTAGGGAAGATGTGCAAATGACATTGTTAGCATATACAGCAACAGTCTATTCACAGTCAGACTAACCCAGAAACCTTACCACATATTTTTAGTGTATTATGGGCCTCGAACCTATCCTGTAGGTGAGTGGCAGAAGGGTCTCTGTGTCACATAAGCAATTTACATTTGCTTATGTAACACAGTTGCATATAATTTCAATTTGATTACAATGTCTGCATAGCCACAGTGACTTAACGCTCTCTCCTGATAATTATTTACCAAACTTTGGACACTTTGGTAAGATTTCTGGGTGTACATCGTTTTTAATTTAATATATACATTTTTCTTGACCATTTGCGATAGTTATTTCTAAATTCTATAATTATTTCGCAGGTGCTCGAATAGTTTTGCTGACACTGTTTACATATGGCCAGATCTTCATCGGCAGGTAATGCAAATTCTCAGAGATAACCGAGTCTGAGTTGAGCAGTAATAACATCTAGGAGCTTGCTGATTTTATTGGGTGATAGGAAGATATATGTTTATACTGGCATGATAGCATGATGATAAATGCAAAAGCTAGTGTAGATTTTACTTTGCCTTAGATCTACAAATATTATTTGAAGTTCTTGGTGTATAATTATTTTTTGGATGCTTATAGACAATCCAGAGTTCTTTGCTGAAGGCATTTTCTTTGGCTTACTCATTAGTTTATCATGTATTGGGAGGCCAACATAAGATAAAATCCACTTGAAATTCGCTCTGTTAGTCATTATTAATTTTATTGTTTCCGTGTCTGACTTCAGGCACGTCATAATGATTAAGTTTTGGAGTCGTATACACTTAAGTGCACGGAGCATGATAAATAGTTTGGTCTGAAGGGTAGAGACACCATTCAAAACATTAGTCGTTACTCATTTTCAAGAAAACTTTCAGATGCTTGACTGTGAGAAAGAGGCGGACCAGAGCATATTTAGGAACGCGTTGGCGGCACTAAACAGGTCGTTCTCCATCCTGAAGGAGAAGGAACTAAGGCACAGGTTTCTTATCATGTGTGTGTGTTGGTTCATCGCGGCATTGACGTACTACGGGGGTGTCTCTCGGCGCAAATAATATGAGGTAAGGAGAACAGTTGTATTATTAAAAGATTGACCAGTCATGGTATAGAAGTTACAATACCGAATCAAGTCACGTTACTTGACTCTAGGAAGTCAGATTAGTCAGGTCTGGTATACCATACAGGCTGGTATACCAATATACGCTAAAATAGTGGTGATGGTGGTAATGGTGATTATGACAGTGATAACGGAGGTGATTGTAGTGCTAAGAGTAGGTAGTGATTACGATGTACATTTTGGTTACGGTATTGTTGTTGGTAACGGCGGTGGTTGTGGTGGTGGTAACGGAAGTAGTGGTGGTAGTAACGGAAGTAGTGGTGGTAGTGGTAACGGAGACGGTGGCAGCATGTAGTGTATGGTCCGTGTCCCCAGACAGCGCTGACCCGTACCTAAACATCTTGCTGGGGGGGGGGGGGGCTGCTGGAGGTACCGTCGTACCTGGCCGTGTGGGGGTGCATGGTACACCTCAGCAGGCGCCTCTCCGTCACCTTCTTCTTCATCCTGTGTGGGGTCTCCATCCTTACCAACACCGTCGTCATAGCGTCGTTCCTTCACGATAGGTCTCCCAACCTTCCATACTGTGCTCCCCTAAGAGGAACACAGTAGAAGTTTGAGTAATATGAGTTTGTTCAGCGTTTAATATCATTATTTATTTCAGAGGTTTCTTTCATATTCTTATTTCAGAGATTTCTTTCATATTCTTAGTTCAGAGGTTTCTTTCATATTCTTATTTCAGAAGTTTCTTTCATATTCTTAGTTCAGAGGTTTCTTTCATATTCTTATTTCAATGGTTTCTTTCATATTCTTATTTCAGAGGTTTCTTTCATATTCTTAGTTCAGAGGTTTCTTTCATATTCTTAATTCAGTGTTTAATATTCATCTATTATGATCAGATATTTACAGCACTGTCAATTGTGCTAGATATTTAGTGCTTATTTAATAAAGAAAATGTTGCAATTTAAAAATTAGGTTTCTATTATCGTGTTGCCTCATTGGTGAAATATATATTACTGTAACCGGACTGCTGGAGTGTTTGTTAAGTGAAACACTGTAGGAACGCATGTTACCACCAACAGTGCCAGTGGCTGCTAATGTATTCTTGTCCCTCTGCGGCAAGCTGGGCATCACAGCAGCCTTCCATCTGCTGTACGTCTACACGGCCGAGCTCTTCCCGACCGAGTGTCGCTCTCTGGCCCTGGGCGAGTGTAGCGCCATGAGCAGACTGGGCAGCGTCGCCTCCCCTTACGTCAACGACCTCTTGGTGAGACTGGGGTCTACGCGGGCACTGGGAACGGCAGACCGTTTGCTCTTGACTCCTTGTCATTCTCATCCAAAGGCTTCATTCGTCATTCAGAGACTGTATGACCATCCCCCATCCTCCCACTCTCTCTCTCTCTCTCTCTCTCTCATGCATTTCCCCAGCCACACCCGCACCTCCTTGCCCTCTTGCTCTCACACACACAGACACACGTCTCCTAACATTCCATCATCGTTCTAGCACATTTCGAATCCTCTGTCTAGTATTTTTGTTATACAGTACGGTAAATAATATGTATATAACATATCCAATACCAAATTACATGCAAGTGCAGTAATATCATTTGCAACAGATCATCGTTACTGATAGGACAAATTTGAGACGCAAATATTTTTGAAACCACTCATATAGGATTATTTTCCGAGGTAACAAGAGCTTGTTTACTAACACTGTCTGATGAACAGGGCCAGTTGACGTCGTGGGCGCCGTCTGCAGTGTTCGCTGGGACGTCACTGGTGGCAGGCGCCCTTGCCCTCCTCCTGCCGGAGACCAGAAACCGAGTTCTGCTGGAGTCCCAACAGCTGGTCAAGAACACCAGTCTCCTAGAGACACCAAGCTCGCGTGTGACCAACACTGAAGACACGAAGGAGATGGAAATTATAGTGAAATTGTCTCATAACTGAGACTGGTAATCGGTCCCAAGTTCCGGATCTGGTAACGAATATATCCGCTTGTAATTACCATAAGGCCTGTCCAAAATACTGCTCCGTGTGTTGTATATCCTAAACATTTGTGTCTGTTTCATTATTAATTCAAATTAAAAGCTCTTCACTTCATGAAATTACGAATAACTATACTCTATTAGCAGCGCATTTAATAAGGAAAAGTCATACAAAAAGTTATATATAAAGAAAAAGCAAAGGCATAAAATATAATATAAACAAGAAGCAGTCCTTGATGGCGCAATGGTAACACTTGCCCAGGGCCTCCCGAGAGATTCGTCTGGGCTCAAGTTCTGGCCAAAGAGGATTGACCAGGCACCAATCCTTAACTGTTCACCCAGCAGGAATAGGGTACCTGGTTGTTAACCGATTGGCTGGTCGTATTCCAGGGAAAAAGTCGTAGGTAAGGCTTATCGTGAGTTATGGAAAGGGACTTCTGACTTCTGTTGGCAATCTTTAGCCTGCTTATAGGAGTCAGAAGTCGTCTTTTCCTGTGTTCACCTGTGTAAAACAAGTATTTAATTGCGAGACCTGCAAAAATACTTTAGTCTCTAATCGTATTGTCATTGGTTTTCTTTTATGATCGAGTCACTGGGAGAAAATTAAATCTTAAAAAATGGGTAAACTATTGTATTTTTTATACGAGTTTCGGTTATGCATTTCTTATTAACAGTTTTGGATCCCCATTATCTCGTACAGGAAGTTTTTTTTAGGCCTATCGAGGTCACCATAAGCCAACAGCTGACCTTTTCCCACATGAAACCCACAACAGTTGGTTCTGTCCAATATAACCATTTACTGCTCGGCGAACAAAGGAATGAAGTGAATAGGATCCTAACATTCTATAGGACTAAGAACTAGGTCATAGGACTAAGAACTAGGTCCTATAGGACTAAGATCCTAACAGACATATTTATGTCCCATCTGCTACCCATGATATACCTGCTGCGTTATAATTTAACTATCTTGACGTTGTATATCCCAAGCAACCTTGTCGAATTTGGTCTTAAAGTTGTAGAATAAAGTAGATTTCACAACTTCTTTCCGTTGGACCTACTTGTGTGTACTTCTTGAATAATATCATCTATGTGAAAATAAAATAAAAAGTGGTTATGTCGATTGTTTGAAGCGTCTGTGTAGTTAAATGAACACGTTGTCCTGAACGATTGTTTATACGTCTGTGTAAAAAAGTGAACACGTTGTCCAGAACGATTGTTTGGACATCTGTGTAAAAAAGTGAACACGTTGTCCTGAACGATTGTTTATACGTCTGTGTAAAAAAGTGAACACGTTGTCCAGAACGATTGTTTGGACATCTGTGTAAAAAAGTGAACACGTTGTCCAGAACGATTGTTTGGGACGTGTTTAAATAAATAATCACGTTGTTCTGAACGATTGTTTGGACATCTGTGTAAATATTTGAACACGTTGTCCTGAACGATTGTTTGGGACGTGTTTAAATAAATAATCACGTTGTTCTGAACGATTGTTTGGGTCGTCTGTGTAAATAAATGAACACGTTGCCTTAAACGATTGTTTGGGTCGTCTGTGTAAATAAATGAACACGTTGTCTTAAACGGGATGAGAATAGCTCCAGCTACCTTATCCCTGTGTGTGTGTGTGTGTGTGTGTGTGTGTGTGTGTGTGTGTGTGTGTGTGTGTGTTTACAAATCAAATATTAACAATACTGTAACTAGCTTCACAAGATTGTCACTTGCTTAGCTAAATAAACTGTGGGGTCCAGTTCCTGAACCCAGTGTGCCTCTGGAACCCTTACCACCACCGCTCTCGGGATGAGTATGGGGTGCATAATAAACAAATCAATGAATGAAGAAACTGAATTTATCTCAATTCAGGGCACTGTCGTGATGAAATAATCCATATTATAATACAATTATTTGAAAAATTAAGAATAGGCCCATGAACGAACACGAAGGCAGTTTTTGTAATAAGTAATAAGTTATTTTGAAAATATTGTTTATTTGAAAAATAATAAACTTAATTTGAAAAATAAGGTTCGAGTCTAGCCCTGAAAGAAATGTTTATTTACATGCTTTGTACAGTTGATTGGACAAAGTTACAAGAAGTGCGTTTAGAACTTAGTACACACAACATTACTAGCAAATTAAATTGTATTACAAATATTAACCATTAAAAACAAGTAATATCAATATAAACAATGCTGGATATTTAACAAAATCATAACTGTATAATTTTATTTATTTATTTATATACAAGAAGGTACATTGGGTTCATGAGATTACAGAGACTTGAAGTTTTACATTCAGATTCAGATTCTTTATTTAGGTAAAGGTACATCCATTGAGTTACATACATAATGATGCATTTAAAGATAGAGATAGTACATACAATACCTAAAGCCACTAGTACTCATAGCGTTTCAGGCAGATCCTTAATCAAACATATAA
The DNA here is from genome assembly GCF_040958095.1 of Procambarus clarkii. NCBI lineage: Eukaryota > Metazoa > Arthropoda > Malacostraca > Decapoda > Cambaridae > Procambarus > Procambarus clarkii. The sequence goes on from NC_091232.1 coordinate 11,628,397, forward strand.
TTTTAAGAAGGTAATTTCTAGCAAAATTTAAAAAATGTTTACAGGTACATTTACATGAACTTACATTCTTGTAAAGTCACTAGCACGCATAGCGTTTCGGGCAAGTCCTTAATCTAACAGAGAATTTTAAGTAGATAATTTCCAGTAAATTTTACAAAAAATATTTAGAGGTACATATAAGAAATTTTGACACAATAAACAAACATTAGATTAATACACAATAATAACAATACACTGTAATGAGAAGGATTAATAGGTACATATAGGTAAAAATTTCAGGGTTATCAATTGGTTTCTTGCAGCACAATTTGAGGATCATTTCAAGGAATAATGCAGTAGAATATGCACTCAATATAACAACAACAACAAACTATTATGACAATGTGGGAACTGAGCTCTGTCGCAAGACCAATCCCAAGACATTGCCATATTTTATCATAATTGTAACTATTTGAATACAATATGAACAGATAAACAGCAATAAATAACCTGCAAGAGCAAAATGAAATAGATCATCTAAAAAAACAATAAACAAATCAGGTGGCACCGACTTTAGCTTCGCGCATGCGTCCGAACGCAGGAGGCTGAGGGAAGCGTTTGTGTGTTCGGGTGCGATGCTCAGTTGAGAACGTTGCTGGCTGGTGGCGGTGTGAGGTGCCCGCTCGCTGACCGCTTGTTCACATTGGATTTCACAGTGGAGCGATTTCTGGTGCTTTATATGAGATATCACGAGTGCATAAGGATATTATCTGGCCGTGTAGCCTGCCGAAGGGGGAACTGCTGCGACCAGGAGGACAACACAAGGTAGGAAATAGTGAGCGTGTAGTGTGTGTGTGTGTGTTATTAGGGCTGGTCACATTGGTAGCAGACGACGCTACTACTCAGCTGATCGGTGTGACAAATAGGTCGTATAGCACTAGTTGTGCTGTTCATCGTATTGCTTTTGCGCTAACCACGACTACGCAGACATTAAATGCATTTCATCGGCTTTAAAATGAACAATTAACACTATTAGAGACAGAATCACTTAAATGTATTTTTTCTTCAGCTTCAAATTGCTTCGGACGAATTGGCAACTATTCTTCTGAGAGGTGAGTCATGTTGGCGTGCGAATATGAGCCTTACGGTCGGTTATCTTGGCCTCTGTCATCCCCTTACTCCCCGACAGCGAGCGCGAACATTGCGGAATCTCACAACGGATAAATCTGCTGAAGATCATCGCAGTTACGGCATTTTGCGCAGGCGAATCAATAATACAAGACTGGCGATGTGTAGAGAGGATACCTCCCCCACCCACCCACCCACCACACACGTATATGCAGACACACGCACACATGCATATGCAGACAAACACACGCACACATGCATATGCAGACAAACACACGCACACATGCATATACAGACACACACACGCATATACAGATACGCACACATGCATATATAGATACACATACATAAACATATACAGGCACACACACGTCAGCAGGTGTTTGTATTATGTGTAAGCAGTTGTTCTAGTGGTTGGCTGGGCTGTGTAATGACAGATGTGTATGTGATGATTGGACAATTGTTCAAATGAACACTTCAGTTCGACTTTCATAGCCGTGTGAGGCAGGCAATATTTACATCGATTTGTTTACAGTCCTGCATCCCTATGTGTAGTCTATAATATTGTCAAACAACGTCTTAATGTGTTATTTTTTTCACATTTGTTAAGGATTGCCTTCGCGCGTCTGATTAGTTTTGGGGATTTGTAATACCAAAATTGCTGAAGCTTTACAGGAATTTTTTTTTGTATATTTTGATTTCACGGAAATGAAACCATGGCAAAGTTTCGTCAGTTTAAGGTCATCTAATTTCTCCTAAGTTTTTGTTATTATTTTCTACCACAGACGTGGCCACACATTTACAATACTAACTAGCATATATACATTTTCTTCTGTCCTTCGTGGACAGGGTTAGAGATCTGTTAAGCATACAATATAGTGATTTATTGAACAATCAATCACAGAAGGTGATTGTAGTGCTTTTAAAATGCTAATCTAACCTACAAACATAAATACACAGCCTAAGTAATTGTGAGGTGGTGGTCATTTGCAGACGGGTGTGCTTCCTCCCGCGTAATACATGTTAGGGATAAACATAATATATCCCTCTCTCCTTATTATGGATAAACACACCGAGAAGTGTATCTTTACTGTAGCCCTGGATTATGTTCAGGGTTAAAGTATTCGTGCTGGTTGGTCAGTAAGCACTTGTTTTGCCTCAAGTCCATTACCAAACCAAACCACCTTGGATCAACCAGCTGATGAGTTAACGTCTTGTTCAAGTGCGACTTAATAATATCTTATATCGTCCCGTTCCCAAGTACAGTAGACAAATAAATGCTCCTTGATCCAGACGCCAAACGCCGTGTTTATGAATGTAAATATTTGTCACGTGACACAATAAATGAAGTTCTAACTTATATAGAACAGTGCGTCTTTAGGGTCAGCCACAGCTTAGACGAGCGTAGCCTGACCGGTTGGGATCAGCCGCAGCTTGGACGAGCAGCTCCTATCGTCACAAATAAAGTTATCGCATTCCCGTTAGGCCTCTCAAGCGTCTTTGGGTGGTGGTAACGGGGTCCCAGCATGAGCGTGTGGCAATAATTCTATTGTAATATTATTATCGGTACGACGGGCGACTCTTTGGTTATCCGTTACGGCACTGATAACGATATTATGGCATTGGCAGGTGTGTGGGTCTGGGCCAGGTGTGGGTCTGGGCCAAGTGTGGGGTCTGGGGACGTGTGGTCTGGGTAAAGATCAACGGGTTCCAGTTCTGTGAACCCGTTATCCTTTAACTTTTCGACCACAACTTACAGGATAGGTATAGTATCCCTAATGAAACAAAACAAAAGGCACTCACTCCCCTGACATTCGCCAGTGATTGATAGTTCCTGAGGTCATATCAGCCAAGCCCCGGGTGTGATAAGCGATGACGAAATGGTTCGGCGACACGAGCCGAGACGTCAGTCATGCGGCCAAAATCTTGATGATTCTCCACTTAAATTTACTGATGTCAGACGGTGTCATGAGATGTTTGTGGTTAGAGAGAGACTTCGCTGCCTCCTGCTGCGGGACAGCGGACACTGGCGCATGCGCGGTGACCTCATCTCCTCGCCCTTCACTTGTTTTCTTCTGTAATGTGAGCACGCTAGCACGCACAGAGACCTTCACGTAGAAAGATACAGGGAGGGCGCAGGTGTCCATGGACACACCTGCGACAAGATTTATTTCATCAATAATTTACACAACCATTTTCTGAAACCTGTACATCTTTGCTTAATCATGACGGCTTTGTTTACTTTGATTAAACAGTCTACGAGCTTCGAAACTGCGCAAGCCAAGGTTATTATTGTTATAAACAGCCTCGTCGTACTTCAGGGGTCATAAGCTGTTTAGTAAATATCAACAAACCCGCCGTGATTAAGGACTGATTTAAAAGTTTCGTAAGTGGTTGAGTAATTAGTTGATGAGTTCTGGCTCAGGTGTGTTTACAAGTACTCCTGGCTCGTGTTTACACTCACCTGGCGATTAAGTCCCCTGAGTATTGATTGTAGCATGTAGCAGGTCAAGTAGTACTCTGAGAGAGTTGAAGGGAGGGAGGTGGGTGAGGTGGGATCGGAGCCACGTTAGAATCGAACTCTCTCCACGCTAGACGACCCTCCACCCCAGACACCCTTCAGGACTGGCTGCATGACCCCTGGTTCGTGTTCGCCTCGTTGTGCAGACTCCCCGCTTGTTGCGTTATTGGAAAGCTTGGAATGTTGGTATATTGTAATTCTTTTTTCGCTTAAAAAGGTAATGTGCCTCGTATTATTTGATAATACATGTTGTATTCTTGAGGTTATCTTGAGATGATTTCGGGGCTTTAGTGTCCCCGCGGCCCGGTCCTCGACCAGGCCTCCACCCCCAGGAAGCAGCCCGTGACAGCTGACTAACACCCAGGTACCTATTTACTGCTAGGTAACAGGGGCATTCAGAGTGAAAGAAACTTTGCCCATTTGTTTCTGCCTCGTGCGGGAATCGAACCCACGCCACAGAATTACGCCACAGTATTGTTGATGGGTAGCACGCCATCAATGTATGTGCAGTTAAGCATTTATTTTGTATAACAAGTTTCTCTCCTATGGAAATCCATTATCCAAATCCACTAAATTTTCATTTATTATGCAACCAATATCCATCCTGTGAGTGGTGGTTGATCCTATACCCATCCTGTGAGTGGTAGTTGACCCCATACCCCTCCTATGAGTGGTAGTTGACCCCATACCCATCCTCCCTGGCCAGAATTGTTCTATGGCTTATAGGATCTGGTCCAGGTCTGTCGGTAGTAACGCCTCACACCAAACTTTTACCAGGATTAGTTGGCCAATAAGTGATATGGATATGTTGTTGACAGTAAAACGTGTTGTCATTGCAAGTGTTGTTTAGATTGACTTACGTTAGTGTTGTCCTTTAGCGTAATCGGCTTGCTGTTCCTTGGTGTATGTTCTATTTATTGTAGGATAGAGCTGTTAGAATATTGGCTGTTAATATACTTACTCGAGACCTAGTTTCCTGCAGCATATCTACTACGTCTCTCACTCTCTCTCTCTCTCACTCATTCACACTCCCACACAAAGGGAGAGAGGAATGAAGGAAGGGAGGAGATGCAGCCCATAGCAGCTGCCTAACTCCCAGGTACCTGTGCACCACGAGACTAGGAACTGCAGGCAATCTTCGCCTACTTGGCGACTACAAGACCAGGAACTGGGGAGCTGGCACCACTAGTGTTGTGGATAGCAATGATTGGTTGTTAGGACACGAAACGGAGTCAAGGTTCACGCGTGAGACAGTTTCTCTTCTCGGACCTCAGAGTTTCTTTCTCAGTGACGGCTAGTTCCTTCCACGAGCAGAACTAGTTAAAGGAATCATGCATGATTATTTTTTTCAAATAAATTTATTAATATTTATTCATTCATATGAATGAATTTTTATTCAACAATTTTTTTTTATTATTAAAATATGGTCGTTACCCTAAATGATTCGGGGTGTTTTTCTCTGTTAGTGTATTTTTGAAAATAAACACTTTAAATGTTTTATTATACTTTAGTGATTTACTGATGATTGCAATCGGTGTTTTATCCAAGGCGCTCATGTTTTTTTTTTTAACTCGCAATATGTTGTTGAAGAAAAGAATCAATCTTTTAATATGCAGCGAAATATAAACTAAATATCATCATTCACTCTCCTGGCTTGTATTCACTCAAACATTCTTCCCATCTTGCACAGTCACGCTACACACACACACACACACACACACACACACACACACACACACACACACACACACACACACACACACACATACTGGCCAGGTCACTCTACTTTGGTCAAGTTGTTCTGACACTATCCGGCTCATGTGCTCCACACCCTATCCGGCTCACGCGCTCCACACCCTATCCGGCTCACGCGCTCCACACCCTATCCGGCTCACGCGCTCCACACCCTATCCGGCTCACGCGCTCCACACCCTATCCGGCTCACGCGCTCCACACCCTATCCGGCTCACGCTCCACCCGCTGCACAGATCTCACACGAAAATAACCGACCGAGATTACAAGCCTAACCTTACCCCTCAAATGCCGTCGCCGCCTTCCCCGGCCGGAGCCAGTACATCCCTGTCTTGGAAGTGTCTTAATTGTTCTCAATTAAGCCCCACGATTACCCCTAATCCGTAATCTCTAAGGGTGAGCGTCACGGCTGTTACCCTAACACACCCCTGACGTGTATACTTACCGCTCGGTTAATAGTTAGCACAGTGACTGTCCACAGTAGCTGGGTGTATAGACCCTTCTCTCTCACATTAACAGTGGGGCTACTGTGGTCTGGTGGCCCGTGACGGGAGGAGAGGGAAGGAACTGTGATGGAAAGGGGGTAAGGCTACGGTTGGGAAGGAAGAGGGGAAGGGGGGGGGGGAGGGGAGGGAAGTGGCAATTCTACCCGGAAATGACAGGTAAAGTCTTTTTGTTGGTGAGTGTGGCGCGAGTTTGTGGGCGAGAGATAACACGTGACGCAAGAAAAAGTAATTATCTTAAAATAAACTATAATTCTAAACAAAAGTCTCATCCTCGTGGGGCGAGGAGCTGAGCACAGGGGGACGCGCCTTTACTATATATCCACAGCTACAAATAAAGCAAGTTTGTCTCCTACACGTCCCGAAGAATGGAGCTAAAAGCATATCTTTCATGAAATCACAAAACGGGTATTGTTTTTTGGGACTCCAGTCCTACACGTAATGGGATGAGTTGAGCCTTCCATTCATCATCCACTAGTTGCGTACAGATAGTTCAAGTGGACAAATTACTCTCCAATTCCAGCAAGTTGTCTTGAATCCTCTGGTCGCGCTTCAGTAAGAAGTGTCTCGGTGGTTTAATTCCCGTAAGTGGGTTGATTTGGCTGGTGAAAGTTTTGGCTTAAGAATAGTATGGGTCATGCTGCTGGAGGTCCTCCATGGTGGTCACGCTGCTGGAGGTCCTCCATGGTGGTCACGCTGCTGGAGGTCCTCCATGGTGGTCACGCTGCTGGAGGTCCTCCATCGTGGTCACGCTGCTGGAGGTCCTCCATCCTGGTAACGCTGCTGGAGGTCCTCCATCGTGGTCACGCTGTTGGAGGTCCTCCATCGTGGTCACGCTGTTGGAGGTCCTCCATCGTGGTCACGCTGTTGGAGGTCCTCCATCGTGGAGGTGTGAGGCATTAGGACTGTTCTTCACGTTGTGCACATGTGCACCCAATAGTAATTTGGGAACCCGGATATAAGTCTATTGGAGGATAGTGTTCCAGTAAAAACAAGGCGCTGAATAACCTGAGATTAGCCGGTTCCAGTACCTGGTTCGAGGCACAGCCTCAGTAACAACTTAAAGCATAAGTAAGAGCTATTAGGGGGGGGGGACGAAAAGCCAAATTCATGGCGAAAAGCACTCAAAAAAATCGAAAACTATGAAAGCATCCAAAATTTATTTGATTACTTGAAGGTAGGCTAAAAAATTATTTTTTAATATCTATTAAGACATGGAAGAGAATTTTCAAATTTAGGAAAACTACAAAGAACAGTACATTAAATTCTGTCGTGCCCAGGAGTCTACGTACCTGCATATAACGGTAATATGTGCCTTAGTTTCGACACTGCTCGACCCTCGCGGCTCCCTGAACATTATGCATGTTCTGCCGTGTGAATTTAACACGTTAACTCAACGGATTTTGATCTATTATGTATCTGAGTGAACAGTTACGTGGCTACAGCTGCAAGCTGGCGACAGGTTGTGTTTGTGGATTAAACATAACAAGATGATAATTTTTTTTTTTACTTGTGTAAAGGAGGAAATGTAAATGTTTATCTCTCAGAATGTTCGGTAACATGTTTATTGTTTGTGATGTGTGTCTATGTATGTATTAACACGATGTACTGAACGGGGTGAGAATAGCTTGAGCTACCTCATCCCTTTGTGTGTATTTTACCTCAAACTTATTTCAATTTCAATCTATTTTACTCACATTTATTGTTAATTATGTGTTGTGTTAGCCCCCCCCCCAAAAATATGTATTTTTCTGGCACATTTGTGAACAAACATATATGTTTGTATGCATGTTCAAGAGTCTTCGTGTGGCTGTTTATGTATGTGTTAAGAGTTGATTCGTACTCTCCAGCCAGTCAGGAAACGACAGCTCGACAGACATTATTCACCGCCTTTATTCTTAGAGGTTCCAAGCGCCCGTCCTGGGCCTCGTGCAGCTGCCCAGGAATTAATTACATTCCGACATCAGCTCCAGATGACTTGACAACATGTGTGGCCAGAGATTGTCATTCACTATAATATAGTCGCAGAGGCTTTTCGTTATGCAAGACATAGAAGCGCTTATATCTGGTCCTGGGTACTGGTGGGAGCGGCTCTCTCCAGGAAGATAATGCAGAGAGGGAGATGGAGGGAGGGAGGGAGGGAGGGGGTGAGAGAGGAGGAGGAGGGAAGGAGAGGGTGAGGGAGAAGGATGGAGGGAGGGGGTGAGAGAGAAGGAATGGGGGTTGCGTCATTATGGCTATTGTCAAGGAGCGTGAACCATTGTACGAGGAGGAGCCGTCATACTGACCGTGACGTCTGGCAGTTGGTGCAACAAATCTTGTTGCGGCTTGAGGTGGGAAGCTGCCTACGAAGTACTTGCTGGCCCTCAAGTGAAACTCTAGCACAGATGACTTTATTCTAGAGAGAGAGAGAGATCGGGATCTACGGTAATCCAAAAATTACTCTGCATAGATAAGCATCTGATAACAGTAAGCGAAGCAAATAATTTTCTTATATGTAGGAATTAATGTACAGTCTTGTAAGGATATTGGTAAGTCAATCCTGAAGGTCATGAGACTATCCAAAATGTCGTTGTTCTTGTCTTAACCTTTCCAGGGTAACTGAGACCAGGAGAACTATCCTCCTGATACCTGCTTGATGGGGTTCTGGGAGTTCTTCTACTCCCCAAGCCCAGCCCGAGGCCAGGCTTGACTTGTGAGAGCCTGGTCCACCAGGCTGTTGCTTGGAGCGGCCCGCAGGCCCACATACCCACCACAGCCCGGTTGGTCCGGCACTTCTTGAAGAAAACAATCAATTTTCTCTTGAAGATGTCCACGGTTGTTCCGGCATGTGTGACAGGAAAATGGGAGTGTTACTGTGTACTACGCTCACTGTATTCTCCTAGCTTGTTCTCACCTAGTTGTATTTGCACCGGGTGAGCCACAGCTCTTGGATCCCGCCTCTCGACTCTTAATCGACCTGGTGTATAGTTGGGGGAAAGGGATGGGGGGGGGGGCTGGTCTCAGCTCTCAGCCTCCACTAATATCTATAATTTAATCATTCATCATCTGTCTTTATATCTTTACCTGCTTATTAATTCTGAGAATGTTATACGTGGTAATCATGTCTCCTCAAGCCCTTCCGTCGTCTATTGAAGAAATATTTAATTACATTAGTCTTCTCTTATCACTCATGTTTTTCTTAAGTTCTGGGACTATAGTCTGGTGGCGTATATCAGAACGTTAGGCACCTTCACTTTGTGTTTGATAAGGTCAACCAACATTCTGGAGCCGCATATCCCAGGACTGGTCTGACGTATGTCTTTAAATTATAGTCCTGAATGACTCCTTCTTCAGATGTCTTAAAGCAGATCTTATGTTGCACAGCCAAGCACACGCCGCTGATATCCGTTTGATGTGGCTCTGGGCGTTCGTGCATGCACGTCACACTGTGTACTCACCTAATTGTACTCACCTAATTGTGCTTGCGGGGGTTGAGCTTTGGCTCTTTGGTCCCGCCTCTCAACTGTCAATCAACTGGTGTACAGATTCCTGAGCCTACTGGGCTCTATCATATCTACATTTGAAACTGTGTATGGAGTCAGCCTCCACCACATCACTTCCTAGTGCATTCCATTTATTAACTACTCTGACACTGAAAAAATTCTTTCTAACGTCTCTGTGGCTCATCTGGGTACTAAGTTTCCACCTGTGTCCCCTTGTTCGTGTCCCACCCGTGCTGAAGAGTTTGCCTTTGTCCACCCTGTCAATTCCCCTGAGAATTTTGTAGGTGGTTATCATGTCTCCCCTTACTCTTCTGTTTTCCAGGGATGTGAGGTTCAGCTTCTTTAGCCTTTCCTCGTAGCTCAATCCTCTCAGTTCCGGGACGAGCCTGGTGGCATACCGCTGAATCTTCTCTAACTTTGTCTTGTGTTTAACTAGGTATGGACTCCAGGCTGGAGCTGCATACTCCAGGATTGGTCTTACATAAGTGGTATACAGGGTTCTGAAAGATTCCTTACACAAGTTTCTGAAGGCAGTTCTTATGTTGGCCAGTCTAGCATATGCCGCTGATGATATTCTTTTGATGTGGGCCTCTGGGGACAGGTTCGGTGTGATATCAACCCCCAGATCCTTCTCTCTATTTGATTCTTGCAGGATTTCCCCTCCCAGATGATACCTTGTGTGTGCATGCGTGCGTGCATGTGGTTTATGTTTCCTGCGTGTGTGCGTGCATGGGGCTTGTGTGGGCATAGGTGGATGCGTGCATGTGATGTGTGACGTCCCGCAGACCAATCATGGGCTGTCTCGCCATTGCATTGACGTCATAGGTTTCCTGCCATTGGCTACACCAGGTCACGTGACCTATAGTGTCATGATGTTTGACCCCCAAAAAGTGCCAACTCTAATACTGTATAACCTAACATCAGCCTTATGGTATAAGTGTATACATTCTAACACACAATTAATTCGCTTCTCTATCATCTGATGATTACAAAGGAATTCAGACAATAACAGTTCAATTTTCCTCCTCGTCCCCCTCTCCCTGCTCCTCCCCCCTTTCCCTCCTCCTCTCCCTCTTCCTCTCCCTCTTCCTCTCCCTCCTCCTCTCCCTCTCCCTCTTCCTCTCCCTCCTCCTCTCCCTCTTCCTCTCCCTCCTCCTCTCCCTCTTCCTCTCCCTTCTCCTCTCCCTCTTCCTCTCCCTCTTCCTCTCCCTCCTCCTCTCCCTCCTCGTCCCCTCTCCCTCCACGTCCCCTCTCGCACAGTTCGTAATACTGCTACTACTAAATTAACTACAAGACGTGAGGAACGTGACTGTAGAACTGTTACTGGGTTTAAGTTTTTCTCGTGTTAAGGAAGAATGCCTTTGTTGTGTTTGTGTGGGGGTGGGGGGTGGGGGGGGGGGGTGGGGGGGAGGAAAGAGAGAGAGAGAGAAAATTATCAGGGGAACGCGCCAAGCCAAAGAACCTCTGAGCTTCCACAGTTGTGCAATTAACACACAAGAATTCCATGATTCTTGTCTTTGTTTAAAATAACACAAGAAGAATTGCCACAGCGGTAGGCTTCAAGCCTCAGACGAGACGTCTCTTGTTTGCACCCAGACGTCTTTTGTTTACACCCAGACGTCTCTTGTTTACACCCAGACGTCTCTTGTTTACACCCAGACGTCTCTTGTTTGCACCCAGACGTCTTTTGTTTACACCCAGACGTCTCTTGTTTACACCCAGACGTCTCTTGTTTACACCCAGACGTCTCTTGTTTACACCCACACGTCTCTTGTTTACACCCACACGTCTCTTGTTTACACCCAGACGTCTTTTGTTTACACCCAGACGTCTCTTGTTTACACCCACACGTCTCTTGTTTACACCCAGACGTCTCTTGTTTACACCCAGACGTCTCTTGTTTACACCCAGACGTCTCTTGTTTACACCCAGACGTCTCTTGTTTGCACCCAGACGTCTTTTGTGTACACCCAGACGTCTCTTGTTTACACCCAGACGTCTCTTGTTTACACCCAGACGTCTCTTGTTTACACCCAGACGTCTCTTGTTTACACCCAGAAGTCTCTTGTTTACACCCAGACGTCTCTTGTTTGCACCCAGACGTCTCTTGTTTACACCCACACGTCTCTTGTTTACACCCAGACCCTCTTGTTTACACCCAGACGATTCTTGTTTACACCCAGACGTATCTTGTTCACACCCAGACGTCTCTTGTTTACACCCACACGTCTCTTGTTTACACCCACACGTCTCTTGTTTACACCTACACGTCTCTTGCTTACACCCACACGTCTCTTGTTCACACCCAGACGTCTCAGAATCTCTCAGCCAGTCTTGAAGCGTACCGAGGACCTTGTTGCATTGCACTTAACTGGCTGTTAGTTCTGTTGGTTTACGACTCAACAGTCGATTCGCTGTTTATCTTTCTATATCAAAGTTTGGTAAAGTTAATCACACTCTGAATTTGACATTTTTAAAGACTTTCTATCCACTTTAAGTCCTACATTCATTCGTATAATTGATAACGTTCATGATTCTCGCCTTTTAAGAGTTGGCCTATGTAACTTTAGTGGTCTAATTTATCAACTGATATGACTAATTATTCAGAAAATCATAAATAATTATTTCACATTATTCACTGTTGGTGTAACCTACTAATTGTTACTTTTTATTTAGAAAAAGGTACGATAATGTAAGGTGACGTATAAGTGGAATACGGTGAACGTAGGTCCCAGGTGTTTAGACGTAAAGCGCACACGTGTACAGGTGCCAGGCACCAGGGTAGGCACACCCTGGTATCAGTTAACTAGGCACCTGATACCGGTATTACGCACCATAAATTCCGGGAGGAAAAAAAGAACAGAGTATGTACACACACACACCACTCCTCCTCCTCCATCTCCTCTTCCTCCTCCACATAAACAACAAGGCATCTTTAACGCGTGACCTCGCCCTAACCTTATCTTCTACACTCTACTAGAGGTTTAACCCACAGTAACAGCTCCCCACACTCTGTATCAACTCCCATCCACTGTAACAACTCCCATACCCTTTAACAACTCTCATACGCTTTAACAACACCCCCCCCCCACAACACCCTGTGCTACAAGGTTACAGTGTCACGTGAACGGATCGGGTTCTGGACCCCAAAGACCTTTAAGCAATTAGCATTTATCGTGAGCTATTTACATATAATTCCAATTTGCTTATCATTCAGCCAGCAGTCAGCCAGTGGGCGACAGTGGAAAGGTTACAGCCACCAGCGTACACTACCTGCATTAGGCAGACGCTCTCTTAAGTATTTCATTCGAAATGAGGTATATAATTCTTTACGTTTACCGTGGCCCCCAAAAAGGTAATATTTCTCGTGCTGTCCCCGACGGGGAATACATTATTAATCAGTGACGCACGAGCCGTGTGGCAGACACGACTAGACGGCACGAGGTGTTTCGTGGTTATTATATTTCTGGGAATATTGCTCTTGTGGACGATAGTGTTAGAGGCGTGTGTGCGCGTCTGCTTGTTGCGGTCAGCTAGTTGTGCTTGCAGGGTCAAGCCTCGTTTTTCGACCAGCATTAGTGCAATACAATGACTCCTTTTCCACTAGTTTTTCTTAGAATATTTACATCTAAAACTGTATAAAATTGGCTTCGACGACATCTTCCTTTGGTCCTTAATATGAATATTTCTTGTGTATCTACTTTGTCAGTCTCCTTTGGTGTCTTGTTCGTCATTATTATGTCTCTGCTAGTCCTTCTTTCCTCAAGTGTAGTGAGGTCCAGTTCCCATCCGTCTCCTTAGCTCACGAGCGACCCTCGTTTCATATTTTTGTACCTTTTCTAGTTTATTTTATGTTTTCTTTAAGAAGGAGTTCCATGCCGGGGCCAAAATAAATCCATAAATATAAATCCAGCAATATTAATGTTAGCAAACTACAGTCAATAATCAGATCTTCGAAAAGCTGCAACTCAAACGCCAATCCTTCTTCATTACTCTAGGCATCTTATCCGCATACAACCTGGCCTGGGGGTGAGATTCACGAAGCAGTTACTCAAGTACTTACGAACGTGTTCATCTTTCCTCAATCTTTGACGTCTTTGGTTACATTTATTAAACAGTTTACAAGCATGAAAACTTCCCAATCAACTGTTGTTATTGTTATAAACACCCTCCTGGTGCTTCAGAGCTCATTAACTGTTTAATAATTGTAAACAAAGCCGCCAAAGATTGAGAAAAGATGTACAGGTTCGTAAGTGCTTGTGTAATTGCTTCGTGAATCTGGCTTTTGGAAACTTCCCATACTGGTGATCGCTGAGACTGCCGCAGTGATGAACATCCTCTAGTGATTCAATATATTTCACTTTTGATCTACAACAGCCACTGTTGAGTCCCACTGCTTGCATGTCTGGAGTTTCCTCCACCACAATAATCGCAGCAGTTCAGAGGAAAGGTATTTGTCTGTCAGTTTCTCTGACATCACATCCCAGTTTAAAGAATTACCCTCACGTCGCAATTTTTTTTCTCTCTTGCTGCAGGAGCGCCTCAAAATGTCAATTTCTCTCGCCAGTTCAGTAATTGAGTGCTTCAGCCTCCTGTTGTCCATTTCACAGCCGTCTTGTGGAATGTATTTCGTACCGCCTAAGGTTATCCCCTGACACCTTTGACCTCCAATAATTCACGAACTGTCCTTGGATCTTTATCTTAAACTGTGACGTGTTTTCAACTTCAAAGTTCATGCAGCTATTGAATAATAAATTAATCATTACAGACTTAATATAAAGACAATGAATTAAACCACAAAAAGACAAGGAAGGATTAATATGAATTGAAATCTACAACAAAGGGAAAATCAGCTACAACAAGAGCACTGATGGAACCATATTGAGAATACTCTCAGTTGATTCAAGGCATACCAGCATGACTGCTGGGCCGTGCTTGCTGGACCGTGCTTGCTGGGTCGTGCTTGCTGGGTCGTGCATGCTGGGTCGTGCATGCTAGGCCGCGCTTGCTGGTCCGTGCTTGCTTCTTCCTCTCTGGTGTGCTCCATTTCATACCTGCTTGCCTTTCTTCCTTGATGCAGTGCCTTTGCACCACTTCCTGCTATCGAGTTAATTCGTTACCACACTGCTCCAGACGGATAAGCTCAAGCATATTAACTAATCTAGTCATTTTGACTGTCAGACGGTAGGTCATAAACCGTGACAATGGTCAATAATGACCTCTGGAGAAACACAGTGTAACAAGTTAGTAACACACACATGTGTTTCTAACTGTACTTATGGCAACACTGTGTATGCTAAATGGCTCAATATCGTTTACAACGTCATTATACAGAGTATGCATAAGTATTCGGAAGTAAGAGAGAAAGAAAACGCCAGTTACAGCCCCGCTCCTGTGCCAGGTAAGTCCACTACGGGCTCACCATAGCCCGTGCTACTTGCAACTTTGTGTAGCCGAACTTAAAACAACAACAACAACAGGAGAGAAAAATGAAAACGCACGATTTTGTTTCGTTTTTCTCCTGTGTTAATACTTACGCATTAGTGAATTCCGCATTTTTGTCATTAATCTTGAACACAGAACATGTATTTTTTTAATACAACTGTATTGTCACAAACATATCAACTTATGCACACCCTGGGGGGATGTATTGTGAGACTCAGGGTTTGTGGTGTAGGGAGTGTATTTACTATTTGTTCGTTGTCTAATGTATAGACTCCCGTTACACACACAAGTTCAGTAGAACTTCGATTTCAACTCTTTTTGACCAGGTCGTAGCTCAGTCGATTAAGGCAGCGTCTGGGATGATCTCGGACGTAGGTTCTAATCATCGTCACGGCCCTTGTGGATTTGTTTATAGACTCCCGACTTCACGGCGTGTCTGGGGTGTGGTGTGTGGCAGCGGTGGGTCGTTGGGTGTAGTGAGGCAGAGGTGTAGTGTAGCAGAGGTGTAGTGTGGCAGGTGTAGTGAGGTGTGGCAGGTGTAGTGAGGCAGAGGTGTAGTGTAGCAGAGGTGTAGTGAGGTGTGGCAGGGTACTCCACGTGGCGAGAGTGAAGGGGGGAGAGGCAGGGAGGGAGTGGGGAGAGCTGGGAAGGGGAGAGGTAGGAGAGAGTAGCGCTTGGGGGGGGGGGGAGGTGTTGCGTCACCGCCACCTTGAGCTGAGAGCCAGTAACCTGATGACGTAGTGGTCCCGTAGGGGATAGTTGTGGTGGCTGCTGTGGACAGATGTGGTGGCAGCTGTGGGCAGATGTGTTGCCTTACAAACAACTGAGGCCGCCCTGCCAGGGTGGCAAGACAGCCGTAACAACAATTGTGCTGCCATACATATCCTTTACATAAATATCCAACAATTTTGCCATAATTAATACCATATCATTTATGTAAATGTTTGCACAGTCACGGCAATAACAATCGTAGATTGTAGTGGTGATTGTGGCAAGAAGTGTGGGACGGGGAGGTAGAACCAGTATGGCAAGTATTAATATGGCAGCTGAGAGGGGGGTGGGGGTGTAAAGCAACAAAGTGGCAGGTGCAAGAAGTTGAAAGTTATCAAGACTCAGCACACACAGTATTCCTCGCCTCGTGAATACTCATTACTCATTTGAGTGGCTTATCTCTCTTCTACTGATTGTGTTATCGTCAAGTACTTGTGAGTCGTATTCACGGCGAATGCGCTGCCTTCCCTTCTTTTGTTCTGCCACTCCTCTCGCCGCTACTTTTTCACAAGGTTGGGTTTTCTTCCTATTGGGGGGTGTGGTACTGGCAGCTATGGCGGCGTGTCCACTCTCAGGATGGGTGACGCTGCCCAATAAATTTAAATAGGTTGCATTTGTAACGTTGGTGACCCGCACCTACGGGTTGCAGGGGAAATGTGTCTGCTTTTTATGTTGAATAATTAATTTCACCTCTCGGCTGTTTTGTATCGTGCCGACATTTTAATAATTAAACATGTTTTGGCAGTAAACTAAATCATGAATAAAATAATTTATACTGAAATAAGGCTTTTGTTAAAAAAAAATTGTTTTGAAATTGTAATAATATTCCGTATTCTGAAAGTTACCGATCAACCAATGTAGCATAACCCTCCATCTAATAAAAAGCGTGAGAACTTTTAAAAGTGTTAATCTTGTTTATATAAAAAGTTTGGGAACTTGTCCAGCTTCGTTTAGAGTGCATGGAATACGAAGTACTTTGTGTGATGCTCGAGCACCTGTCTGTCATATTTTTAGACCACAGCTGTTCGGAAGGTCAGTCTGGCGCATTACTGAAGCCGTCAAGTAGTTCATTCAACGTGCAGTGTAGCTGTCATGGGAACACCCCCGTGTATACCAGTGTAGTGTAAGCACTGGTTATCATTTTTGTTGTAGTGGTTGTAGTAGATGATTCACATTTAATTGCAGCTAACAGTTGCAACTAATACCTTTAGCGCAGTCGGTTCACAACCGCCAGGTGCCGGGTTCGAATCCTGGCCAGTACAAGACGTTACGGCATCTTATTTCTGACACTTGTCTTCATCCAACAGTAAATATGCACCTGGGAGTTGGACAGCTGTTGTAAGGCAGTATAACTTCATAGCACTTGGAAGGGATATGGGGCCAAGGATCTGGGATAGTACGATGGAAAGGAACGGTACCCCACCCCCTTTGGTCCCTCGGGGAATCGAACGCGTTCCTGCAAGAAGGAAGCGAGGCTATTCACTATACCGAGCAGTTCAAGTGGTTGGAACAATATAAATAGCATTGTTTCCTATTGATTTCTCCTATTATGTGGTGTGGTGAGATGACGTATCACTATATCACTCTCTAAAAGTGTCACCTT